>NW_008601044.1:0-21466 GCF_000691845.1 Merops nubicus | reverse complement strand
TCTTGACTGGCTCATGCAAAAGAGCACCTTGATATGCCTGTGATACGTCGAATGCTGCTGGTCCACTTAGAATGGAGAAAGTGAAATACAAAAGCACAGGCCCCACCATCTGTGAAATCACCTCAAATGCATCTCCCAGGTTTGATGGTTTAATTATTTGGCCAAGGGTACATAGACAGAACCTTACAGACATGTTTCATGAGCAGCAGTCCTCAGTTTTAATTCAAAATTTTTTCTCCAAAGGACTACTTATGTTTTGGGAGAGCAGGAGTAGTAACAGCCTACCATTTTTGACACTGTTTCACTTTTCAGCACAACAATGTGCACTTGAAATAAGGCCAAAGGGAGAACTTAACAGAAAAAGGCTTAATTTCCACATACAAATTAAAAAAAATTACTTTTTTTAATACCCTGTGGTAGGAAAAAACACAAAACAAAACCCCTTGTAAATAAAAACAAAGTGTTTAGAAAATAACTGAGATATTTGTTTCATAGTGTCCTAAATTTTGAACAAGAGATACTTTTCATATACATAAAAATCCTTCAATGAAAATCCAATTTTCCTGTGAAAAAGCTGATAGACAAGTTTTATCAGCTCTATTGAAAACTTGCAACAGAGCTTTCTTTTTAAAATAGCTTCGTATTTTTGCACAATGTGATTGTAAGATTCTACAATATAAAGCAAATTTCATTATCTTAGCTATTTATCAGAATTTGTATTTAACTACTTTGAGTGTGTTGGTTTAACATACAGATGTTCTATATGAAATCTGCTATCTTATTTTTTGGTTCTGCTTTCATGTAGCTACACCAAAGTTCTGTTGTCAAAGCTACTTTTTCCTTTCAGGAAGACACAGGAGACAAAGCTGCCTCTCATTCAATTTCATTAAAATAGACATAAATCACACTGAGAATATATTTTATTCATAGATATTTTGCCCTAATATCAATTTTCAGATTAGTAGTTGTGTAAACAAATACAACATTGATAAAGTTCAATTAGATAAAAAAAAAAATTTAATGTTGATATTAAATTTTTTCCCCAAATAATGATTTGTAGAACCTGTCAATCTAAGGAAAAAGGTCAAAATTACAGGAGATATCATCAATTATAGGTTATGGAGTTCTCCAGCTTTGCAAGTTTTCCCTGCACTAATATAATGAAAGCAAAACTAAAGTCTGACTCAGGCAAGTAGAAAGAAATCACAGGACATTAAGACCAACCTAGCATCCTTCCCTAACCCAGAACCAGGGATAAACTTACTGATTATTATAATTTAGGAAATTTCAGCTACACTGAGTTCACACTGTCCCTTCACGCACCAATTAGAAAAGACCCTTGAGTTTTAAAACAAAATTAGAGTATCACCAGCCAAGAAGGGACAAATAGATCCAAGCTGCTCTATTTTCATAAACATACTTGTTTATGCATCAACAGGAGCTTGAACAATCACCAGGGTGTAATACCTGAAGGGTCTTAATGCAATTCAGAGTCAGGAATCTGGATACACCAGATTTACAAAAGTCATACTAGTGGAATTTGAAATCACCCTCCCTTTTTTATTTTTGGTTTAAGGACTGTACTCCTCACAAAAGTGGTGTCTTCTAATAGCAACCAAATACCAACCCAGGGAAGCACTTGCCAAGCAGGCAGATTTGCTCAGATAGCTTCAAAAGCCAACTGGCATTCTCAGTGCAGCCCACAGCTACTGTAGAGACAACTGCTGCTGCCTCATACTTCTTATCTGCTGCTAATTGGTAGGAGGACACAAAGTTCACATTCAGCTCTAGATATTCTCCTCATAAATCAGGCACGTCTTGCTCAAGAGAAGAATGGTACCACACTTCAACACTCACAAATTCTTGCATTTCATCCTGAAAAATAACCAATGCTTTCTTCCATAAACAACAAAGATCATCTTGCATTATTAATTGTATTTTTCTTTAAAATCTCACACATTACTGGATAAAATAATACTCCAACAGATAGCAGTTTATCTCTGTCCAGATGCTCACTGCACATAATCCATGTCCCTCATGAGAGTCCCATGGTTTGTACTTTAGTGAACTGATCTGCATAGGGGTTTCCATTACATATTAACCATATTTCCTACAGTGTCATGTTTTATAACAGTCTGCTGCTGCTCACCACAGCCTACTTTGTGACTTACACAAGTTGTCCTTACATCCTACTCTTGGTTTCACCAGTGCAAAGCTAATCCGTCATTTAAATGATGCAGAGGAAACATATTTATATTTCATGTGGTTAGTGTAATTCCTGAGGGTTTTCTATCAGGAAAATATTATTAGATTCTTAAAACAAAATAAATTCTGCTGTTAGCTAAAACCTAAGGATAACTTCATTTTGGGCCACAGGAGTGCCACCACATATCCCTGCACAGCATGCAGGTCTCCAGGTGCAGGACAGGAACATCTGGCACCACTGCAGCAGCTCCCTTGCACAGCTTTGTCACTTCAGAGCTCCCACTGCTGCTCCAGGAGCCAGCGACTGTCTTGTTCTCTGAGAAACCTCAGGGAATCAGCCACACCACACCAAGCTCTCTGCTGCCTTTTCCTTCCCTCCAAGCTGCTTGCCCAGAGGGCATGGGGACGGTGCACACCATAACCACACAGGCAGCCTCAGTACCTCAGTTGTTCTTCACATCTTCAGTCCCATGCAGCTTTTCTCTCCCTCTGCCACTGCTCAATTGGTAGTTCCTATAGCAAATTTGTTCCCCATTACCACCAATACATATGGTTTTGAGCACAAAAATTAAATCAACACTTCGTTTAACTTCCTAAATTTATCAGCAAGTTTCCCTCAAAGCACTTTTAACCAACTCTATCTGCTATGAACGGTACAGACTACAAAATTTAATTTGCAGAATGGGATCAGCTTCACCCAAGATAACGTCAGCACCATTTCCAGTCTGACTTCCCCTGTGCACTCTCTGCGCTTCAATTTCATAACCAGGAGCACAATTTGCCTCCTAGTTTCATGAACCCCTTTCATGTCCTGCTAAATGCTTAGCATGCCTTTAATGCCCAAAGGACTTTATACCTTTAGAATATATTGTCTCTGACAAGCAGCCGTGGACAAGAAATGCATTTTAGAAGAACCTTACAGTAACCCGGGTGAATTAAGACTAAAATACCATTTTAAGTAGATTGTAAGTAATTGCTCCATTCAACAAAATAATATACTCCATGGTTTCAGCTCCAAAACCCTTACAGCCTCTGAGATTCAAATCAAATTCAAAGGGAACATCAGTCCCTTTGGTCTGGGATAGAGGTGCAAGCAAGGCTATGCTAAATGAAAAGAAAAACAAGCAAACAAACAAAAACCACACACCACAAGACTTCACAGGGATTCTTTTTCATTTTCATGTCCTCTTTTTTGACATAGTTCTTCGAGGATGAAAGTGTCTGTAACTTTCCCATCTGAAATAAATTTGCTACTAAGTAGAAATTAGTAACTTTGATAACTACAAATCTATTACTGCTTTTGAGCAAAACATTGTTTGAAGTTTCAGTTTCTGGTTGTTTGTTTGTTTTTTCCCCAACCATGATGAACAATAGGTTCTATTACAAATACAGAAAAGTTTGAAATGCTAGAAATTCTCATACAATTGACAAGACACTTTTGTTCAGATGCAACTGTCTTTCTATTCACAAAAGAATGACTGGCAACTAATTAAAAAATTAACCAAACATCCAATTTCCATTTTAAATGGAGAAACATATCCCTTTGCTTTTTAATTAACCAGTATCTCAGTCTTTTCAGAAAGTTTCTTTTAGATCCACATTTTCAAAGTGGAGTCAGAGGCTCCAAATGAAAACATTGTCACAGAAAATTCCTAGACAAAGTAAGGCATCTACTGAAACTAGCTGGCTGCAATAAAGTATTTTTCAATTCAGAGATTGTGGCAAACGAAACAAATTAAACCAGTCCACGACAGATTTTAGAGGCTTTTTAGAGTTTTAGGACTACATTTTACTGGCAAAATTGACTGGAAGAGTGTCACCATTTATGATTCGTTTATATCAAATAGCTCAAGTGGGATTGAAAGGTCTGGGCAAGGTCTAAAACTTTTTCTTCCCAAAAAAGAAAATGTAAATTCAAATACCAGTAAAATGTTTTCTCACCATTTTTGACATACCTGAGATTACACAAGGCATCATTCATCAGGCAGCAAAGTGAAAATTATACCGAAATAATGTAATATATTTTGAGATATGAGAAACTGCTCACAGCTGTAGGTTTGGATATGTGAGCAATTGATGAAACTGTTCAACACTGAAAGATAAATAATTTGGTGAACACGTACACCCTTAATTACACAAAAATGGTTTACAGACACTTGATACTGAGAAGATTGCATGGACTCAGAGGAAAGGCTGAGCTCCTGGCTGTTGAATCCCACAAGGTCAGAGCCAGGGGAAGCAGTTGTCATGCCCTCAGCTTCAGCCACTGGACACTGTGTGCAACTGGCAGTAGCATTGCCGTAGGTTCACATCCAACCTGACTGTGCAGCTCAATTACAGTGATTACCCTTTTCAAAAGGCATACTTGTGTTTTGATACTGAACATCAAATTGATTTTAAGAGATGAAAAGGTGCTTTTTCCAAGCCCCAAGGAGCTATTTGTTGATATCTTTATGAAAGGTACCTTGCTGAACTTCTAGTAGCCAATATGCTTTTTTCCTTTGGACAGTCACATGGGCTCAGAAGATTACCATTTAAATACATGTCTGCCCATCAGTACCAAGATAAAGATAAGCACTTATCAACAGATAAATAAAATACTCCCTTTAGCATAAATAAAGGTCTGGACAAAGTCATTAAACAAAAGGGCAGTGTACGTATCCATCTTGGCTAGGCAGAAATCTCTGCACAGACTGCAGAAATACTAAAATTGTCATGTTTGTGCTCACTGTGTGGAAACATCCATTTACACTGATCTCAACTCCCTTACACGCCAAAATTTGACATGTTTGCATACACCCATATCGTATAGTTATATATTTACAAATAAATACTTCACAGGGTTTTATTTGATTAGCAATAGTGTAAGGGCATTTTCAGTCTTCCATGTAACTCCCCACCCAACATCGCTAAGTAGCTACAAAATTTCTATTCCCCTTTTTACAAACAGGTAACTGAAGCACAGAGGAAAGTCTCAAATTTGCTGTACCATTTAAGTCCATAGCTTAACAACCAATCTGTGGCTGAGAAACAAGTCTAAAGTTTGCTGTACCATTTAAGTCCATAGCTTAACAACCCATCTGTGGCTGAGAGCCATTCGATCACATTACATCAACCCTTCACTACTGAAAGTTTGCAACTGAAGTGCTCGAAGAGCCCCAGTCAAACTTGAGGCCACCCAGAAATCTGTTGCAAATCCATGCAGAATCTATGGACTCGCCTTCTTTCAGGGCCAATACACACGCCCATGTGCATGCACGTATATTCCTGAACATGATGCAAAAGGAATTGGAAGGCTGAATTAGGACAAAGACTATTTGTGACTATGAATGCTTGGACAAGTTGAATACAAATACTTTTGCAGTGAAAGCACAATATTTCTGTTTCATATATACCTTAACTCTTTCACACATGCACATACTATAACTATATTTTACAGCCACTGTTAACAACAAGAGGTTTTGTCTGTGGATCTCATTATGGTTATACAGCTAATGCTCCTCCTCTAAGTTAATTCTTCAATTTAAAAGTGAAAAACTTTCCTGTACATGCAGCTGATGAAATTGGTGCATGAATTTTCTTGAAGAAAATAACTGTGGAATAACACCAAGGTGAAAGTACCCATCTTAAACTGTGGTTTGCTATGAAATTGAAAAATTTCTGCTTTAAATTTCTTTATCACTCACTATAGCTTCTAGAAGCCAATTCTCCTAATAGTTTTAGTCAGTGATTTGGGAACCATGTTTTCACAAAGTACTACTGTTTACTTAATATCATTGCTCAGCACAGCACTCCCTTTGGTATTATCTGGATTCCCATCTACAAAATTCCAATTGTTAGCACTAACCCATAATTCTGTGTCACAGAAACATCAATATAGTATTTTGAAAGTTATAATGTTCTGGCTCAAGCCTGAAAAAAAGACATTTTGAAAAAAACTCTCAATTACCAATACCTCTCTTTTTCAACTATGAATAATAACAGGAAAACCTAGGCTGACATTAATAAAATATGTAATATTCAAGAACTGACAAGACAGAGCCTGATCTTTTCAGTGGTTTCTTTTCATCTGTGTTCTGTGGGAGCAGCGATCAAATCAATAAAACTTCTTTTAAAAGAACAGGTTATAAATATTCATAGAAAATAAGTTTCCTCCAAGTCAAAGTGCTGTGCTGAAGAGGTGAAGGAGCATTGTAAGGAAAGTTTCTCTATGGATACAGAAACTGTTGCAGTATTAAATAACTCATTCCATTACTAAGGCAATTTCTCACAGAACTAGGTAAAAATTGTTAAAAGACTTTTAAAAGCTTAAACATAATTCAGATAGCTCTACCTCACAGTGCATGTTCTTCATTTCATTCACTTGTCACTTTGCCCAGTGAAGAGTATCTACTCCATCAGTAGTAGGGCTTCTGTCCTTTTTTCATTTATTTCTTTTTTTGTTGATATTGCTTGTATTCATTTCACCTCTAATTCTTAGTCTAGTAAAACCAAATTTGCTCCAAAATCCAAAATCTCCCACTTGCTTTTCTCCTTTAAGTGTCGTTGCTCCATAGGAGCAAGATGCCTGGCTAACACAGCTAGCAAAAAACATCATGTAAAGTAAAAAGTTAATAATTCACAATATCATTAAACTTTTAAGATGCACATATTCTTATCAAGTACAAATGCTTATCAAATGTGACAAAGCAATGCTAGTTCTGACCCAAAGTCAGGAACAATATGGGTGTGCAGATAAAATACATTGATCCAGGTGATCCACAGAAAGATAAGAATTGTAAATCTTAGATGTATGGACAAAAACAGTCTATGAACAATTTGTATGACATCGAGACTAATGAGAAGCTGAATTTTTCTGCTAAAGTTTGGGGGGTTTATTTTAGTACCGTTTCTTTTTGCTCCCTATAAGTAACTGAAGAAACAGGCTTTGTTTTTTGTTTACAAGTCAAACAATTCTTGGTGCTGGGTAAAGCAAGCTCTTGCTGGACTCTGTATCCCAAAAAAGCAATCCATATGCTTTCCAGCAGAGTTAAAAACTACTGTACATGTTTTTGTCTTCCCTACAAATACAAAATGTAGCAAAAAAGTTAGCAAATTAAAACTAGGGCAGACTTATAGCAACAAATGAGAGATGAACAGCTAATAAATATCATGGCTCTAACACTTGCGCTTCCTCTCTTGGAGCACTGATATTCCCAGATGTGAGGACATCCAGTTTCTCTTGTGAAACATGTCTTGTGCCAGCACAGGCATTCTGTAAACACACTCACTCCAGTTTCAGTGAAGTCATAGAGTTAAAACAAGAACTAAAAATCCCATAATCCTACAACCAGCAGACTCAGACCTTGGATCATGTTAAGCTGATACAACTTGGTCAAATTGAAGGCAGGTATCTTGACCTACTAGGTAAGCTACCATTTTCTTTGTGTCTTTAAACTTTTCTTCATGCACCTTATTTCACCTTCTGAGACTTTTCACCAGGGCAGTGTTCAAAAATACAAATATTTTGCCTCATCAGGGTTTTTTTTTTTCCCGTATGTCCTGTATCTGATCTTGCATATAAGCTACACATATACAGCCCATACATATATACAGATCACCTACCCTGAATCAGAGATAGGCAGAGAAATACTGGGGAAGAGAGAGAAATCCAGGGGAGATGGGAGGCAAGGAGACCATCAGGAAAGAGAACTTCTGCCTTTCCACATATTTAAGTACACAACTGCTTCATATTAGTAAGAGAGGTAGAAAGCAGGCCTTAACACCATGCACAAAGAACTTCTACTGATTTCATATTTTGGTTTCTAGCTACTTGTGTGTTCTACTCCTGATTCAGCAAAGCCAGTAACATGCTTAATTTATAAAAATTATTTAAGTTTATCTCTATTCAGGTAGCATTTAAGGACCTAAAAGCATACTCATTTTGTCAGCATATACACCTGTAAAGATGAACATATATATTTTGTCAAGTGAAATTCTTAACAGGTTTTCAATTGACTTTCATCACTGCCATGATGGGGCAGAAATGAATCCTGGAAATCATGCTGTCACCATCTCTTTAATTTCCCAGAATTTCACACTATATATATTTAAAAAAAAAAAAAAAACCTCTTTTGTTATAATAACACTATGCAAGCAATTCAAGAAAGTGAAATTACAAGACTGCAAAAATATTTAAAATCCTTCAAAGGAGCAAGAATTAATTCCTGCTTCCACAGCTTTCAATTTTTAGTAACTTAAAACCATGCAGTGGTGTAGGTTTTTCCTCTGCAGTGAGAATGCTTCAGCTGAAGGCAGGGGAAGATGAGCACTCTGTGGCTCACTAGCATCCTACCAGCCCTCAGTACAATTCCATCTCTTCACACAAGCCACTTGATGAGCCATTACCCTGGAGATACTCACTTGATTCTTTGGTAAACAGAGCAGTCTAAAGATGGGGATGTATAGAAAAGAATAAACACAAGTTTTCTCATAAAAGTTTCCAGTTCTAATGAAAAGTTCCTAACATAGCAGTAACTTTATATAAAATTGTCTTTGTGCATGCTGTAAAGCCATTAGAAAGATTATTGACAGGCAGTAAAAAATAAATTCCAAAGTTTGTGATTTTAGTGCACTGAAATATTTTGGGTTTACATTCCCCAGCTTGCTTTTGAAAGAAGCCAGTGTGACTTAGAGTGGACAGGAATTTCAGCAAGTAGCAAAATCATGAAAAATTACTTCCTTCACAGCTTTCTTTTAAATACACAGGCTATGATTTTTCTTGAACAGAGGAATCTTTCAGAAAACTTATCACCTCACCTGAACATAGGAAAATATTCAAAAGGGGACAGAATACTTTATGAGAGAGAATAAGGCTTTCAGCTAAAGGTCTTAAATGTATATAAACTTGCATTTCAGTTCACAGGGGGAATAGAAACACTAACATAAATATATGTAAAAGTTAACCACATGTAAAGAAAATTCTGAAACATTGTTTCACTTCTTAGCCTCCAAATCCCCGAGCTGGAATACAAATAGCTAAAACAGTGTGGACAAAACCATTTAGCTCTACAAACACAGCTCTAAATCTTTCTTGGACTATGCGATATGTATAGTCTCCTGAAATCAGGTGTGAAATACACTCTTACACCAAGCACACCAACTAAGAGTAAGAAATTATTTACTTATTAAGCAAAGGGAAAAATCAAGAAGAAAATAACTTGACAATCTGACATCTCAAAAGCCCAGATAATCAGCTCAAACATTTAATTCTCCTCTCTCTCGTGGCTGTTGAGGCACAAGACATGATCTGTCTCCTCCTTGGGCTTCACAAAAGGCCTCTAGGTATTCTCTAACCTTAGGTCCTTGGAGTGACTATCAACCTGTTGTCCTATTTAAATCTAAACTACCTGAGAGCATTTCACAGCCTGCAAGGTCAAGCTCTTTGGTTTCTCCACCCTTTGGTGTCAGGCAACCCACATGAAAGCAAACAACTCAGGAAAGATACCTGGAGCAAAAGAGATCCTAGGCTGCATTACCACTGGCAAACAGTAAAATGGAGTCAGAAAAGGAAAGAGCATCACCTTTGGGGTGTGCATGTTGGTATCTTTCAGTATAAAAGTTTTAGGATTAATGGATACAGGTTTGATCTAGTTCCTACCTTGAACAAACACCTTCACCCATATGCCACTTTTAAAACAGAGAAGCATCAATTTACCTTTTTCTCTGTCTCAGGTGTCAGTACATCTTGTAAAAACAACAGCTTGCTTTTCATCAAAAGTACAATATCTCTTTAAACTGAAAGACAAGGAAAATTCTTCCCTGAATAAAATAATATTGTTTCTCTTACCCAAAAACATAAAAGCATATAGAGGTATGAACAGCAGAGCAGTTATGCAAGCTAAAGACAGTAAATCTTACTAACTTTTAAACACGACTGTTCCTGGTGTGAGAGGAGGTCACTTATATTAAAGTATATTCCATGCCTTTACTTAACCTTGAAAATTAAAAATAAGATGAAGACAAGAAGAATATACTTAATAGCATTGTAGCTGATAGTATATATTAATATTATTCTATTTTTATTATGGCATTCTGAAATGCCTTGCAGAAAAGTTAATTACCTTCACTGAAGGTCACTACTACTCCACTACTACCAGAAATAAGCAAAAAGATGCTCAAACTCATCCTTAATTATAGGGAAAGTCTCATCAGTGTTTTAGTTACTGTGCATTCCATGTTAGTCACTCCAGTTTAAAATGGGAAAAATTAACTGAATTTAAAAATCCCTAGGCCATATTTCGGGGACAAAAAAAATCCCATGTAAAGAAATCTTCATTTTCTTTAAGTGTATTTTGTCCTTTCACACAGAAAATAATATTTGCCAGAAAATATTTATATTTTTAGTTTTTACAAATATTCTGCTGCAGTGTTCCTAAACTGTCTTTGAATATCTGAACTGGTGTTAAGTTTAAACCTGTTTCTACTCCTTTGGCCTTTTAAGACATTTACAACATTTGCATGTATAGCTTTTGTTCACACAAATATTTAATAAGTTATTGTTTGTAAGCACTTCCATCCTGAACAGACATATGTGCTGATTTCACATACTGCCTTGATGGGAAAATGTGAAAACCCAGACATTAAGAGTCTAGGTTAATACAAAAAAACTACTCATCATACTTTATCTACCCTCTCCAAAAGTTACCATTTTTATTTTGGAATATATGATCCTGAAAAAACACATAATATTATCAGTATAACCAAGACTGTTCATGTTGAATGGTTTATAAGACACCAAACACTACAAATTGGTTTCTTTAATTTTTTTTCTTTTGGGCAAATCATAACAGTTAATTTCACAGCAACCTGCATAACAGTCACCAACAGAGGACAAAAATTAAAAAAAATAAACAAAAAAAAACACCTTTAACAAATCCCTATTATCTTTTTTTTACATTCAGCTTGAACAAGGAAACTAGAGTAGTTACCTTGTGTCCAGATATGTAAACAGAATTTTCTTCTATTTAATTTATATGGAATTAGCATGAAAAGGTTACTACTCGAAATATGTTGTAACTCTAGCTGCTTTTCTGTATAGAATCTTCTTTTCCTCAAACAGTAAATGTTTTTAAAAAAAAACCCCACTCAAAGCCTAAATTAATCCATTTGCACTACTACTGTCTGATTCTGCTAGACACTATTCATTCAAGAGAACACTATAATCCTCTGATCAGTTTTGCAGCAAGTAATTAAGCTATCATAAACTGAAGCTTAACTGTTTTTAGCTTGCTTTAATGAGGACTCCTTTTCTGGGACCAGAAATATTTGTAAGAGCAGTCTGTGTCAGTTTGGTATCTTACAGCTTCAGCTGTCAACGCAAAAATGAGAAACAAATTTTTGCCATTTTGGTTTTTTCAGCATAGCTCTGTGACTCTTGATAGGAAATGAACCACTGAAATAATTCTTTGTGTTTACACACAAACAAATGAAAGCTAAATTGTCATATCTATTCATCTCACACTAATGCATCCCACTGAGTCTTAGGGAAGTCTTTTGATTCCCTTCTTTAAGTGATTATGTACTAATGTTATGATATTGACCATCTGGCATTTTGAATTCTTCCACATGCACAAAAAAGGTATCTTCAGGCTCTCAGCTAGAAACTAATATATTCATGAAACCCCTATTGCATCCCAGGTGCTAAAGCAAAAAGAATTTAAGCACTTTTTACCCCCAAACAAGACCACAAAATAGGAGTATGGTGTAGCAGTGGACTTGGTAGAGTTAGGTTAATGGTTGGACTCTACATTATCATTGTGTGATTCTATGATTAACTGCACGTGTTCCTGTGGTCCAGCATGCATGAACTCAAATCAAAAGGATGAAACTGGCATCTAAGGGTTTTCCATACTACAGTTCCTGAAATCAGTATAAAGTACCTCAGTATTCAAAGCATGACAAAAGTGTATTCCCACCACACAAAAAAAAGGAGTGCAAGAATTGTGAGTGAATGAATGACAGTAACAGGTCTTCCAGATGGGGCTGTTGGCAAGTTAGATTACTTGGTGAGTAAATACTACAGGACTAGCTACATTAAAATACAGTAAATTTAGGAATAATCAGACTAGAAATACCTTTTCCAAATAATTTTATGTAAAATTTCATCTACCCTTAGTTCTATGGTTCAGAAGGGTCAAAATAGATAAAAAAGTTTTGAACAGAAGTAAATACTTAATGCCTTTTCCAAATAATTTTATGTAAAATTCCATTTACCCTTAGTTCTATAGTTCAGAAGGGTCAAAATAGATAAAGTTTTGAACAGAAATAAATACTTAATTAAATGCCTACAGATTAAACTTATTCTCAAAGAAATTTTTTCCTAAATGCATTTTTCTACTAAAATAAAATGGTTATATATGCCTTCTAGAGGAAATCACAGAAGCAGAGCTGAATGATCCAAAACTGTCTCCAATTGGAATAGCCATTATGAAAAGTAGACATAGGCCTCACCTACAGTCATACTTGGGAAACACAGCATACAGAAAGATTCTATATAATAGCATTCTATTCCTTTCATATCTTCAGTGATATTCATGCTGCATACACAAAAAAATTAGATGCAACAGATGTACCTTTCCTTCTTGTTACTCAATTCAAGAAAATTGCTCCAGATATTAGCTCGTACTAAATCAAAGTGCTCCAGAAGCATAATAACAGTTATTTTTATTAATGTATTTTGGTGTATTTAAGTAAAAAAGAAATGCTCTTCCAGAAAGATATTAGGACTATGCTTTGAACACTTCTGCCTCCAGGATCTATGCATGCATGTTACAAATACTCTCAGACAATGATGAAAATATACCAAATCATGAGTGCATACAAAGAGCCAATCTCATATCTCTTGAATTGGAAAAAAAAAGAAAAAAAGAAAAAAAAAGAAAAAAAGAAAAAAGGAATCAAATTTTTAAAATCAGAATCCTCAACATAAAAACATAACTCTCAGAAAAACATGTACTGGACTCAGAGTTCTGAATATGAAATTTCAGGACTATCTATTTTGATTAGATGTTTAAGCAACTGATTCATGTATTTCATGATAAACATCTTATGATGCACACTTTCCTTATCTTGAGAAGATTTTTTGCCAATTAAGAATGCAAATCAGCTACAAAAAGAGTATAATAATTTTCCACAGATACCTCAAGGATAATAATCTACCTTTGAGATTATGTTTATTTTCAGATTTGACAAAAAAAAGTTAGAACCATTTTAACCATACAATTAACCCTCTCAAAATAGGTAATGCCCTTCTAAATTCTTCTCCAGGCAAAGAACACACTATGAACTGGAAATCATTGTATTCAATACTACAGAGAGAGCAACTGGCTGTATATATCACAATTCTTTCCTTGCACATCTTAAAAAAAAACCCTAACTACTCAGCCATTTGATGCTACCTTTTCTACGCTGAACAATAGCCTCCAGATGTTCATTTTCATGTCATCAGTAGAACTTAAAAAAATAAAAACAATTACAAATCTAATGTCTGCAGTAGAGAAATAAAATCTGCTTTGAACAGAGGCTAGCATAGAGCTTTATAGCACAGCCCTCTTCAGCCAAAAGCTACATTGTGTGCCTCAGCTGTGTCACACAACCCTGTACTCATAAACTCTTGGTAAACACTAGAGCCCTGATAAACATCCAGTGCACAAGCAGTCTTTCCTATAACAGTGTTATCATAATTTCGATGAACTAAGAATCTAGAAACTACCACAGAAACTGAACACTCAGTTGAACAATTTAGGCTATGAAATATAGGATTCCACAAAAATATCCTCAAAAGCCAAAGTTTATCCAGACAGTATATCATCTTTGCACACAGCAGCACAAAGCCAATGGAAGAAATGAATTTATTTTCTTATTTGGCATCAGTATTTTAGGGTGCAGTCCTCCTTGTAACAATGGTGGAAGACTAGGAGAAACTAGGCCAGTGAACTGAGTGAAGCAAGTTCAAATTTTTAAGATGAAACCAAAAATCTGCTCATTTCTCAAAGCAGCCAATGTTTCCCTTTTACTCCTACCAATCTCAAGCTGATTTGAGAACAAAAATCTCCTTGCAACATTGTTATACATAAAAAAAAAATTCCAAGCTCAAACCTGGGTATATATATACAGCCTGGCCTTTGGACAGTCATGTAATAAAATTAATTAGGAATATAAATTATAATGCAACCTCTTCCTGTAAGAGCTCCCTGATGAGCAAAATCAGCTAGTTAAAATTCCTCCATGTTGTTCATGCACAAAAAGAAAACCAGACACGCTGCTAACTCCATTCCTCTTCTTCAGGGAAGCCACAGGAGTGTGTCCTTTTTTCCCCCCTGTATTTCTAAGCAGGCATAGAGGATAGGCCTTGTCACTCGCTGTTCCCTGATTTTACTATCCACACAACTGTTTATGGCTTCAGCTACCACTGCCCTTGTGTTGCTTGTTATCTTCTAACAATGGAGAAAACTGCATGTTTTAGCCAAGTGACACGGGATGTCCCAGCTGAACAGGCTCAAAACAAGGGAGAACATGAACAGCAGAAAGAAAAAAAGGCATGTTTGTCTTCTTTTTTCATGCATGGTTACCAAATCAGCTTTCTTTTACTTGCTCCCACACTCTTTCCACAACACTCTCTTCAGAGAAGGTTGACAAGCTCTTGAACCCTACACAATTTAGCTCCACCAAATACTCTGATCAGAAATGAGACCAGGATCCAGAGCTCATCCAGAGGCTCTGAACACAGTACCAATCCTCTGCAAGGTTCCTAAGACAGTATTCTTATAAAAGTTACATGAGTTTAGTTTTTCTATCAGAGATTAGACCTGCATGAGCTAGAATCCTGCTCAAGGCTCCAAAAGTTCTTTTAGAAAACCTTTAGAGATGTTACATAAAAGTGCAGTATTCTCAAACAGACTGATAATATGCATCCAAGATCATTCCTGCCATGGCTCAAACCAAACATCTCCCTGTAGTCAAGCCTACATGTCCATCAAGAGCTCACAGCTGGTCAGTCTCTCTCATCTTTGCATTAATTTGAAAAAAGATTTCTGAATAAATAAAGCTGTTAACACACACTTACTTGTATGGAGGTGGGAAAAATAAGTGACCATTAAAAGGTAAAGCAATATATTGCTTGTAGAGATGCCAATATATGTATATTTAAAAGACCTTGATCCAAATACCTGTGTGTAAACATATGTTCATACCTTTAAACATGCATTACCTGTGCAGTTAGAGAATAAAGAATATATATATATATATATACATATAAAGTACACAGATTGTGTTCTACTGTTTTTCCTGTTGCAAGGCCATGGTATTGTGGCCAAATACCAGGAAATCTGCATATTCTTAAACACAACAGGACATATTCTTCTGGAGGTCTTTCATTGTTCCATTTTTTTTTAAACCCCCCTTAGCTCTGAGCAAGCTGAGGTAAGTTTAGGGAACACCTGTGGCTGCCCTACAACACAGCTATCAGGAACTAAATTACTCTACTGTTAAACCAAGAAAAAACCTCCAAAATCTCCCAGTGTAGAAGTATCTTACTAGGTCAGACCTGAAATTTGCCTGCATTGTCAGCTGGGACAGTATAGACAGCACTCAAATTGGCACAAAGGTCTGAACTCAGCATCTGTGCAGCAAGTCACAGGTTTTGAGTGGGACTTCAGTGTACAGTGTCCAAAATAAGAGTGGGTAGCAACTGAGCCATTGGTGAAGTACACAACAGCTGACTGCTGAATGTACATGCTTTGAGGCTGAAAGGTATTGAGTTGATAGAAAAATACAATTTCTATGAGAAATAGAATTTTGACATGTATATGAAAGGACAAGGATTGGCAGAAAGGACTTGGCACTATCAAAATATTCATCAGAATCTACTGTGTAAGAGAGAAAAGTAGTCTGACATTGATCTCAAGAAATATTAAAGAATATATAGCCAAGTAACCAGGCTGTAGGGTTTTTCTTTAAAGCAGGTCCTTTCCACTGGACCCTGGAGATATTCCTCAGATTGAAGGGAAAAAAAATAATTTAAATACACTCAAAAAAACAGTATTAATTTGTATTAATATTACCAAAGAGTGCCTCACAGAAAGCAAATAAATGTTATGACTAGGGAAACACTTCAGAAGCATATGCCTCTACTACAGATCAAAAATAGAAAAGTGGAAACTTCTGAGGTTAGACATCACTGAATTTGCAGATGCTGAATCTAGCTGTATCACAAGGCATGCCTTCTAGCCACAAAATCATCCCTTTTCCACAAGAGTTCTCCAAGGTCCTGACCCACAGAGAACTTCTTCATACTCCTCGAGTTAGGTATGTGCTCAGGACCTCACATTTTAACTACCTCACATGTTACACATACATTAGTTTTAAAAGTTCATGGTTGGATATGATTCTATCTGACTCTTTTATAGAATTACTAGCTGTATGCATCAATACTGTCAAATCTGCTTTTTCTCTCTGGAAACTTCATGTTTTCATTTCCCTATAAATGTCTTTGTGATTTAGTATTTAGCTATAGTTCAATGATAATGCCACATGCAATATACTGTGTGACAGCTTTATTACTAGGGGCTCACAACTGTACTAGCCCAAAGCCTAAGTATTTAAAATGCTTCATGATAAAAAGAAGCCTCTCCAATTGCTGTCTCAAAGTCCCTTCCTCATCCTGCTGCAGGTTGAAGCCTTCCCTGACAAAGCATTCTGTGAACTCTGCAGTTATTTTTCCAGGTGAGTTCAGATGGAGGACAGATGGCAAAGTAGACAAGAAAGGTGGGTGTAGATGAGCCTGAGATGAAAAGGATGTTAGAAAAAGATGGGGAGAGAAGGAGTGCTGGAGAAAGCAGCCAGCACAGGATGAAGAACACTCATTTGGGCTTCCAGACAACTGAGAGGACTATCCCAGCTTTGATGCTTATGGTATCTCCTCTTTCCAATTTCTCCAAAGGCCATATGCTAGGAAAAGGCATAACACTTTGCAATATTCTGTGTCCAGTGGTCCCTCATCAATAAAACATTCACCATCCCAGCTGCATTGTCAGCTTCTTTTTCATTTTCTTCTGCTGTGACTTTTCTGTGTTAGTTAATAAGCAGATCTCTGTGGGAACATTTTCACAGAGGGCTGCAGCTGAAGTTTCCATCCTCTCTCTGTGTCAGTACTTAGCAACGTGCTGTTCTAACAAGCATCTGGTAATCTGTCACGTCTTCCAACAGCTTTTAATACTTCATTTCTCTACCCCATCATTAGAGATAGGTGCTTTAAGAAGAACACAAAAAATGATCTTTTGAAAAATCCTGAACTTTCTGGATGAAGATGAGAAGCAAGTGGTTCTAATTTAAACCCAGCACATGAACCATCTTAGAATCACAGAATGCATGGCCAGCCAGTGGCAAGCATTTACTGTCCTTCTGAAACTCATCACAGCATGTATTCTCAGCAAAGGCATACTGCTTACTGTTGCATGCAGCTTTGCTGGCAGGGAACTCACATAAGTCCAAGACTAGCAGGCTACGTTCATGAAGAATAATATTATGTATTCATATATATGCCCGTGCATTCACACACACCCGTCAGCCACAGAGTTCACAAAGTACCACAGTGCAAAGCTACCCCCTCAAATATAAGGCATTGGTTTCTCTCAAAACCACACACAAAACTTCTTGATGTTAATGAGAGTTGAATATGAGTCCCATCCTATTGCCAGTCTGGTTTATTTCCAATTCTAGTCCTCATGGTTCTTACTTTGATCCCCACCTCTATCACCCTGCCATGGCTGCAGAGCACCAGACAGGACCAGCTTAGCCATCCAGAACCTGGAGAAAGGATGTTTCTAATGTCAGAGCCAATGTATTATAAATTATTTTCTTGACTAATAATTGGCAGCTTCATTACATTTTACGAACCATATATCTAAATCCATTGTTCTAAATCTGATCTCTTATTTTCAGCATACTATGGAAAGAACAATTTTTAATTAGTCCCTATAGGTTACTACTCAGAGAAATCTTAGACAACCACAAAGGTTGAGGTGCTCAGTCAGACATAAAACATGGGGGGGAAGGAGGGAATTAGTAGCACAGATCAGCATTTACACTTCTACTAGCAGTGCTGTCCTAGATACTTCGATAAAGATCCAGCAGCATCATTATGTAAACCTTGTTTAAAAATTGAGAACAACAGACATTCTAAAAGGTTTCACCATGAGAATGTAAACATGAATCTCTCAATATCTGTAAGATAGTTCAAACATTTCATTGGGAGGGCTAATAACAGGGGTTTGGTAGTCACAATGGTGGGAGAGCATAAGCAGGATAATATGGCACAAAAGTGAAATGTCCTCCAGGAGAGTATCTGATATAAGTAGAAAAACAACAGGGGTTTTGGTAAATGAGGTCTTCCTTAGCTATGGTCCAAAAACTCATCTGTTCTTCCAGCTGTTTTGAGTGGTTCTAGTAAAACATAATGCCTTTCCCCACAAATCATACCTCTTCTTATGCCCATTATTGAATTCTAGTCATATTAATGTCATTTTTCTCCATCATCAAATGCTGTGGTTTTATCAATATGTACTAAGACTTGCTCATAAAAGAAAAAAATCCCTACAAAACATATTCTCACAAACTTCTTAATAGATCACCAAGAAATAGCCATCATACCTTATCACAATCTGCTCCATCACACGACCATTCCCAGGTTTATGAAATGCCTTCATTAGATTCAGCTGAGAGTTATTTTAAAGATAATTTAACATTTATTTTAAATTAATCTTTAGATTTCCCAGTTTCTCTCGTGTCTCTCTCTTCTACCCTGTTATTGTAATTGATTACTGAGGGTGTTTTTTAACTCTGTAAATCTCTCTAGTCTACAGGATCAAATATTTACCATGCTAAATTATCACTACTGCCTGGGGCAATTGCCAGGGCTGGTTCCTTCAAAGGATGGAAGGAGACAACAAAACATAATACACCTCTTATACTGTGCTTGAGGGAATTATACTCCTGCCTTCTCTATGCATCATTATTTCTATGAAATAAAAAAGCTGAACTTCAGATATCAAATAAACATTTCTGTTATAAGCTCTAATACATCTGCCTGCAAGACTAGGTGTCTGTCATCTGCAGTTCCTGCAGCTCCACGATCTAAAATGACCCTTGGTCTCTGCAACACACTTACATTCCTTCATACCAAAAAAAACCTACTGCACAAATTCCCAGACAAATTTATACTGCACACTTGGGACATGCAGCTGAAGTGTCTCACCCCATCACCAAAACACTCCATGCAAAACGTTTGTCTCTCTTCCAAATAAGCCAATGACAATTAAAAAAAAAAAGAAGAAAATGTTGGTAACTTACCCTGTACACTAACCCAAAGTCAACTGGTTTAGTAGAAGGATAAAAATTTCTTTTCCTTTTAATGCCAGACCTACAAAACCCATTCTATTGCTAATATTGCAGCTTCAGAGGCACCTATGAATCTACATATTTAACAAGACAGCTAGCAATGAAATCTTTAATTCTTGCATTTCAATATCTTCACTCTTTTCTAATACCATTTTGAGATTGATATTGTACTAGTAGCAATTGCTCAGTTATAATGTGTGTGCATTTCTGATGGCACTGGCTCATTTCTCCTCTAATTCTTGCTGCAGAACCACACTGGTTAATTCTCCTTTTATCTAATCATAAGAAAAGCATAACTTGAAGACTGCAAGATAAAAACATTGAGCAAAGAGTACAGAATAATGACTTCTCCAAGTCTTTACTGACCTTTAGTGGACAAAAGAGACTATCAGTTTAGTTGAACAATAAAATGCATATTTCAGATCTTCCTGTAGGCATAAAAATTCTGAACAATTTAACAGCAATGACTAATTAGCAGCCAAGAGTTCATATAAAAGCAAGTGATGCTTACAAGTACAGATTTAAAAGCTATCCACTAGGGTGAAAACTATATTAATAAAAATCTGTTATACAGCATCACAAATTTATAGATGTCTCTTCACACAGATTATCTACAAATGTTCTCACAGCAAAATAAAGTATTTTAGGCAAACGCCAACCTAAATTACATTTTTATGTAGCCTCAGAACATACCACTTCAGGGCTCAGCTGAAGCTCAATAAATGCCATAATGAGACACACAAAAATTAAAAATTTCTCAGTCTTGATGATCTGTAATGGAGCAATGAATCAGATAATGGATTCTTGTTCTGGTAAGCAATTTTTCTCTGGCTAGTTCTTAACCAGACAGTAGACAGACACATCAGAGAAGTTCTTTCTCAGGCTGTTGAATTACACTTTGCAATCACACTGTCCAAAATGTGGAGCCAGGTTTACAGCCCCTAATATATCTCCTTTCACATCCACCTTTCTTTCTTGTGTCAGAGAAAGAAGAGAGCAAGCCAGAGAGCAAAAATTTCTTTGCCTTCCCCAGGAGCACTGCCATAGCTGTCAGTGCCCCAATACTTCCAGAATGCTAGCAAAGGTATTAGCCTGCACCCATTTCTCCAAGCAGCAATTGTGGTTGTTTATCAAAAGCCTAAATGCTTCCCATTTTTTGCAAATAATCTGTGCTTTTCTGATCAGAGTGAAGTTTATCAATCTGTGGTGTGATAAAAACAGGACTTGGCTTCCCCAGGTCAGTTTGAATAGGAGAAAAGGTTTAACTCAGCAACAATGCTGGCAGACTTCTAAAAGCATTTGGTGACATCAAATTTGCTCAGCATATTTATGTCCAAATCCAAGATTACATTCAAACTGCCAACATGACTTTAGAGGGCATGCCAGCCATATATTATCAAAGACCTTTTTAAGCCATTAAAATTACCAAAGTTATTCATAAAGAGAATGTTACCTACTTAAAAAATGAAGCTAGAGGCTCTAATAGCTTCTGAATGATCTTAACTAAAAAGATTTTTTAACTAGTAAGATTAAAAGATCCATCGTTGCACTGAAAAAAGTTTTAGTCTTTTTAAGTTACTGGGGGAAGAGGGTGTTAATAGTACTTAACAAAAAAAAATAGGCTATGTAAATTAGAAGTAGTATAGATCCTTAATCTGTGACAATTTTGATGCAGGAATTTTTCTTGATTGCAGACCTAGGAAATAAAATTTAGCAATTCTAACTGTATATTGTAGGATATCTCCCTAACACGTCATCAGTTAAACTGAGTACTACAAAAACTTGAGAAACTTCATCATATGGTGAACATTATGACCCAAAAAAA
>NW_008601043.1:14661-16317 GCF_000691845.1 Merops nubicus | reverse complement strand
CTTTCTCCCCCTCCTCCCGGACTCCGCCGCTGCCCTACCGCCAGCGGTCCCGGCCGGTTTAAAGCGCTGCCGCAGGCCGGGCTGAGACTGCTGCCCGTTAACGGCCTGCACGGAGGCCGGCCAAAAGCCCTGATGTGGAAAGACTATTCCAGTATTGCCAGCGTTTGCACCCTCGGCTCATCCTTGCCGAGTAATGCCACTAACAACCTCCCCGTGCCACGGCTGTGAGAACAGGTACGACCCTGGGGCAGCCCTTTAAGCATTGCCACAAATGCTATTTGAGTGCCAAGAGGACACGGCAGAGAGAGCTGGCCCAGCGCTACTAAGGGTCCAGATGTTCCCCCTCCACCAGCAGTGCTGATAAGCGTTCACCCCTCCTTTCCACAGGCCCTTATCTCTGCAGACCACAGGGATCTTCCACCCTTCAGTGTCCATAAGTGGCCACAAAGAAATCTAACCTAGTGAGGTTCCACTGGTTTAACCGGCAGTAACACACCAAGGACAACTGCTCCGGTTCATCCTCACCCAGCCTCACCACTGCTACTGCGAACCTGTCCAGACTGCTATGGGAAATAAGATTAGGATGGAAAACAGCTGGTCTGGATCACAGCCAAAGAAGACTCAAGTGGTACTGGATAGAAAAGAAGAACATTCAAATCAGAAGTTCCCCAAGATGTTCCTAGCACCTTTCACACAAAGTACACGGCCCTTGTTCAGCAAAAAGAGGCAGATTTCCATAGCTCATGCTCATTTTGGCTGTCCAAGTAACATACATTCTCCAGAATAGTCTCCCCTTCACCTTGCTGGGAAATTCTCTCATCTTGCCCAGGAGACTCTGGGCAGAGGAAGGCAGGCACATTTTGTGTCATACTCATTGTATCAAGCTGAGAACACTATTTGCTAAATTATTACTGAAAAAAATATTGTTGCTTTGGAGCAAATGCTTCAAGTTCAAGTGCTCCAAACAGCTCCTAGTCATCCTCAAGTGCCAGTAGAAGGCACTGGCCCTGCTAGCCAAGGGGATAACAGATTGAGCCCAGTAACATCACAGAGTGCATGAAGGCCTGCCACCAGCTGGAGCAGCTGTGCCCCTCTGCAACAGCACGGATGACAAGCCCCAGAACAAAACACAGCGAGGCAGGCCAATGACTTGTGCCTTTTTTGAGGTTATCTGGACAGAGGAGAATTAGAGAGTCTGGAGTAAGATTGTTTTTGAGCGATACTGCAGGTATCTTTCAGAAACATTTGAAAATGGTTTCCCACTACAAGAAATATTTGGTTTATCACTAAACTCTGAATGGTCTCTGATTGAAGAAGAACTATTTCTTTCCTATCACCCCTCCAAAGCACAAAGTAAAAATACAAATGACTTAGTCTAGTTTGAATACAACAGATAAAGGTCCCCTCCTATTACCCAGGGGAAGTCAAGGGTGTTATTCGTTTTATGCTAAAGGCTAGTCAGACATTTCAGTGAGGGAAGAAGTATGAAAGCTTTATTTACCTTCAACACTCACCTGACTCCTACTCCCACATTTCTCCTTCCAGACCCAATTCTCTGCATCACTCTTCCCTCATCAAACCTCCAGCCAGCCTTTGCACTCAAGCTCTGCATCCTCACTCCCAGTCCCTTCCCCAGCTCCCAGTCTGCTGGTTATT
>NW_008601043.1:8126-14630 GCF_000691845.1 Merops nubicus | reverse complement strand
CCTACACACCTTCCTTGACTCAGTATATTTGCTCAGGCACTTTCATCTTTCTCCCATTTTCATCCTCTTGATTTTCACACCAAACTGTTCCCACCTTCCCCTAGTGTTTTGACCAGTCCCACACCTGCTCTGTTTCCTTCTGCAGCTCCCAGGCTGGACAGCCTTTCCTAGGCAATTCCAATCTCTATCCCTCACAGGCTAGCCCAGTGTTATTTCATCCTCACCCCAATCCCAGATAGCTGGCTACGGTTTCTGGCTGTGGCTGCTACACTGTTACAACTTCTTCTGGAAATTAAATGTCAGTACAAAATACTCTCATCTTTTTAAACTATCTTCCTCTTAAGATTTATTTTGGCAGAATGCAAACTTCTGTAACCTTAACGTTGTATTAGCAATACATCTTGGCGCAGATTTAAATGTATTGCTAAATAATCATCTACAATCTATCTAAAAGATGCAAATACACTACATCCAATGTTTTTACTAGGAAGTTACTAGAAGTAGGAATCACTGGCACTTAGGAAGGAAAGTACAAGTCACTGAAAACATCAAAATTATTTACAAGAATTAAAGTTATTTTATTTATTTATATTATATTTGTATTTCTTATCTTTTAATTAAACTTTATTTATTATCTTTTATTTACAATAATTTTGTCACAGTGTAAATAATTTTATTTTGAAGTTTTCTATGTCATGAGTTTCTACACCACAGAAGTTATAAGCTGGATTGCCTGTTACACCATGTAGCGCATGTACATGTAACTTTTATTATCTATGCTCTCTAAGGATGTATACACAAAAAATACACCAGCCAAAACTAGAAGCTGTATAGGACACCTCTCTTTAGAGATAGGCATGTGCCAGAAATAGAGATAAGGACTTGTGTAATAGCAGTAGACACAGTTTTTTCTTCTCTTTCATCTGTTTTTGCTGGGTCTTTTAAAGATGTATTTTGTCTTTTGCAGTTCCCTAAAATAATTCACATATACTAGACTTTATGACCCTGCTGTTTAAAGAAAGCCCTTAAACATGTTTACTTTTAAGCACCTCTCAGGCTCTATGGACTTCAATGGAACATAAATACTTCTACATTTTTACACATGCTACAGTGTCTTCCCAAAGACTGATCCCAAGGAAAGTCACCTGTTTAAATAATGAAAAGAGTACATGTGCCACATGAAAAAAAAAAAAAAATTATTTGAATTCCTGCATTCTTTAGGAAAGCTTAAATGAGACAGCTACTTTAAAATGCAAAATTATCAGTCATGTCAAAGGTACTTCTTTTCACACTCTGAAGCTCACGTAAGTGCGGGGGATTAAGAACAACCTGTTTTGGAGAAAAAATGCATTTTTCTAATGTCTAATAACCTAAGAGCAGTAAATTTTATTTTGTTTGGTTTTGTTTCTCTCCAACCTGTTTTCTAAAATCTATTTTCATTTACACTATTTACAATTTAAATGGAATTTCACGGGTAAAGTTCTAAAAGAGTGAAAACAAGCCTAAAATCACAGAGAATAAGACTCAGGACTCCTGGATTTTGCTTCTCTTTTTGGATTGCCACTAATTTTAAGGAGGCTTGGTGAATTTGACTTTGCCTCCACCTCTGTGGTTCCTCTCCTGGAAAGACTTTCCAAGTGTTTAGTTTCTCTGAGTACATGCCTGCTTTTATAGATTGACTCCAGCTCCAATTCCCTGTGTATCCTCCAGGATTCTCTTGTTATAATCTCATTTGTACTGCCTATTATTAACATGCATGTAATGCTGGAACTCATCTCTCATCCTCCCAATGAGGTCCTATAGAACATGAAAGAATAAAAACCACTACATAAAATAGTACTAATTCTTTCTTTTCCGTGGCCTATTAAGTTTCTTCTGATGGAAAGCATGCTACACAAAAACAAACAAACAAACAAACAAACAAACAAAAAACAAACAAACAAAAAAACCAAACCACACCAGTAAGAGCACCCTATAGTGACATCCTGAAGCTCCACTCCTATTCCTATCTTGTTTTTTTCATAATCGCCTTTTAAATATGCTTAATATTTTAGTATACTTTTTGTTTAAAAAAAATCTATTGCCTTTTAAAGGCTGAAAGTTAAAAAGATCTTTAATTGTCCCATATAGAGCTAAGAAGAGTTCTAAGTACATAAGATGCACTGTAGCTGTAACCACAGTCTCTTTTTTTTCCTTATCAGCTTTGAAGGGCTTGCATACAACCATTCATTATCTTAAGGTGGAAACAGGTCTTGAAATACTACACCAAAAAAGCAGTATTCCTGTTGTACTGACAATATAAAAATCCTAAGCAGAAACAGAGGTAGCTTTTTAAACAGCCATGCTCTATTTGATGTTTTCATTTGCTTAACACTGGATAATTATATCCCTATTGGTTTCAGTGTATTGGGATGATAAAGGAAAATAACAATAAAGACAGCACTACATGTTTACAGCCACAGACCTCCCCTTGACAAGAGAACTTCAGCTTCTTATTGACTTCTCCAAGCTTTTCTTCATTTCTCAGGACAGTATCTTGCTATTTTTCTTAAACACACACTGCCAGTTTAGAGCACACCAATGGGTTAACCGAAACAGAAAGTGAGTCCTAGCAAGAGTTGGGGAATAGGGTACAGCAGATAATTGTGACGTTATCATACAGCCTTACCAGAGAGTGGAAACTATATGATACCACAAGGAGTGTCTGTGACTTTCAGATAAAATATGATCAAATGTCATAATGTATTTCAGAGATATGCTGTGAAATTTAATTATAAAATTATTTCTGAGGCATTGGGTGAAAGGACTGGTGATCAAGTAAAAAGAAAAGGGACTTTATTCTCTGTAAGGATAGTACAAGATTTTGCCATGTACCATACTGGCTTGAGTTTGCATTGACAGACACATCTCAAGTGGGCTTTTGCAAAATTTTCTACAGTACAGGGAAGAGCAATTGTTCTGGGGAAGATTTCTTCCTAAAGTTACAGTATGATAAAATTATTAAACTCATTTTATCTCTCCTGGTCCTTCACACATGACTAAGTTAGCATAACAACCTTTTCTGTCATTTTGAAGCATTGTATTGTACTGTGGAAGGAACCATATAGCCCATGGGTTTCATCCTAATGGAAAGTACTGTAAACTCTTTTATTGCCAGTACTTCTGAATTGATAGATTCATTAAAGCTGCCAAGGAGAAGCAATCAGCACAAGCTCTAATTGGTTCCCAAATAAGAACCCTACTACTACAGTGATTTGCTTGGAACTCCTGTTGTAGAAGAATTTCAGCAAGCTGATTTGCCCCAAGACTCACACCCACTGGAAAATAGAGCCCTGCAGGCTTGCATTAGGGAGGGAAAAAAAATGCTCACTCTTTTCCACCACCCATTAGGCTCACACTGGCCTCATTTTGCTGCGCTCTTCTTGTAAAGGATGTCTCTTTATGCACTGATGCAGTATCTAGACCATGCTAACACTGTCTTGAAAGGCTCTATGAGCTACTCTACCTGACAGAACTAAAAGAGTAATATTATTTATTTCATTTCTTTGCTCAGTGGGGTAACCTCATGAGATATGAATCTCTTCTTCATGAGGGCCTTGGGGATAGCAGTCAGAGTGAAGCTCAGTCATACTTCAGTACAATGCAAACAGCACGGACCACGGTACTCAGGCTCCAACAGCAAACAGCAGACCAAAATATCAGGTATCATGCCCAATATCGTAATTTATCTGGAACAATATTCTGCAGACTGGTTACTCTCAAAATATATCTCCTCCTTCCTTGTAAAAGCACAGGAGAAAGATCGTTTTGAAATGGCATTGAAGCTTCACAAGCCTCATTTGTGAAAGTCAATTGAGGAAGGGTCTCAGAAGTGAAAATATTATTCTGGGGTCTGACACTAACACGATTCTGAAGTGTTCTGCCATATCCCATTTTTCTTAACAAGTACTCTCAAATCTCAAAACCCACTTTCTGGAGAACTAGTCTCCTGAGAGCAGAGAAGGGGAAAGAGAAGATGGAGTGGTAGACAGCATATCTTAAAGTCACAGTGTAGAACATCATTAAGTTATTTTCAGTCTTACGAGACTACAGAGTTTGGGTTTTTTTTAAAGCAATGACAGCTTCCTATTTTCCCAACAATCTTTGTAAGTCACACACTTTTAAACTATACCACATTTTTAGATAATTTTTCTTAATTTCTCTGCCTTCTCAAATTTGCATCTCATAGGCATCTCAGTGAAAACTGCAGTTGCAATTAAGATAGGGCTTAATATTAGTGCTGCTCATTAGTTTCCTAATGCTTAGAAAGTTGTGCAACAAAATTCATGTTCAAGCCTTTTACAGAACAACTAATTTGCCCTCACAATAAGTATATTGTTGAGTATCTACAAATCCAGTGGAGAATAAAAGGATTCACAGATATTTTCCACTTCCAAAAATCAGGCCTTTGACCACATAGCCAGATGTGGGAACCCTACTTGGAGGCTGTTCCTTTAAAAGTGCCCACACACCTGCTTTCACGTCACAAAGAAGGCAGCACTAGAGCCAGAATGAGAAGTTCCTGGCTCCCAAAGACACTCTGACCACACATCTTTTGTGACAGAGAGCCGGAAGCAAGGGTGCAGAGGAACGATGTGGCAACAGGCAGTTCCTTCTGTTCAAACGGTTCCTGACAAGGCTCATGCTCCTTGGGGGTGCTGCAAGGACACTTTCACAGGGCCCAGCTGCTTTAAAGGAGTCCAGTGATCATTGGTGTACAATAAGAATTTGTCAAGGCAGCACCATTTCTTCATGTATGACTTGTATGTCTCAGTCAGCTGCTGACAAAATTCCCTCATAAGTTTAACACTGAGTTTGGGGAGTTTTAGTAAAAGCCCTAAATCCATGCAGACAGGTGGTAACCTGAAAATCTCATTTTTTTGTTTTTGAATTCTAAAGAAAGTGTCAGGCCACTGTGCTTGTGGAGACAAGCTTGATCCCCTAAACCCCATCAAAACAAACAAACAAACACACAGCAGAAGGTAAAATGCACAAATTTAGCACGTGCCAACACTGCATGATTCTGGAGAATCTTACATTCTGTGTAGACTTGCTACAATTTTGGCATGCTCCATCCTGGCACTACTACTTAAAGCGTACAAGCAATGTTAAAATGCAAGCCACAATCTAGGCAACTGAAGTGGAGAAGATCAGTTGGGTTTAACATGGACTGCAGAGCACGCATCTCAAGACAGGGGCAGAGAAGCCAAATCACTTGAAACCTCATGAACAAAGAACTGCAGGAAAGGTTGCCAGCCTGTTTCCCCTGGGCTATAAAGTTTTCAAGCACAGCTCCCATGCTGGTGTTCTGTCCCACACCCAGCTGAGGGGCTGTGCTGATGCAGGACAAACCCTCACTGTGAGAGGGACTAATTTATCAGATGCTACCAAAGTTGACATTACACACTTCATTGCATCTTGAAGTTAGACACTTCAGCCTAGCCCAGACCCATGACACACAGCTAACACTCCCAGCAGCCACTGTCATCTCCCACCTGCCAAAAGCACACCGCCCTTCCCCATCGGATCCTTGAAGAACAAGCTGGCTGTCTGGCAGTCCTAAATTTTGGTATGTGGCTCAGAGGGCCAGGAAGATTGGTCACGCATCATCTGCAATATTTAAAATTCTTGGTTATGAGAACCACCAGATTACTCGTGGAGCTTTTACAGGTAAAGGGCTGCCCACACAAACGATGCCGTGAACTCGCTTCGGTGCCGTGCCCAGTTCTGCAGACATGAGACATGGCTTGAGCGGCATGAAGGCCTCACCTGACAACTGCTCCTTAACTTCCTTCTACAAAAGAACAACAGGGACAAAAGAAAAAACAAACAAGCATCACCACCACCATTTTCCAGCTGTGACTTTCACACACTGGCAGGACTTCCTCACAGCCCTGTTTTGAGAAACAAGCAGTCTGACATATTCTGACACCGACATCACTTCTAGGCCAGGGCCCAAGTCAGAGAGGAGCATGAAGGAACAAATGCACAGCTGTATCGTTGTCATGTTGCTAGTATTCAAATATAACCATGTGAGGACATGATTTTTCCAGGCCTCACATACATATGACTTAAGAAAGATCCTCAAGGGGGACAGTATGATGCATTACAAATTCCACATAGATGACATAATTACCTCTATTTTGGAAAGGATTAGAATAAACACTGGAAGAGACTCCACAATTATAACAGTGACATTCCTTAAATGCCACTAACAATTTAATTTCAACTGCATTGGTGCAAAAAGATGTTGTATAAACAAAATGGCAAACTATTCCAGTATTGAGCTAACAAGAAGCTATACACATCTGTAATGCTATAACATCAGTGTTCTCTAACTCAAACTTCCTGTGCAAAACATATCAAAACCCCCAAGCATTTTCCCTAAAAATTATTTGTATGATTTCTTTTAAAGAGAAACAAAAACTCGCATCCGTTATTATTCAGTTGTAGGTCCTCTTTAAG
>NW_008601043.1:0-8095 GCF_000691845.1 Merops nubicus | reverse complement strand
CCTACACAAGGAGATAAACATTACTACTACAAAAATGTCTGAATGTAAGTGGGGCTTACAATGGTCCAGTCAAAATGAAGCCGTGTGAAACTCAGCATCCAAAGAGTGAAGTCTCTACACTACAGACTGGATCCTTCAGACTTTTCCTCCTCAAGCCAATGGAGCTTTGAACATTTACACTAGCTGAGGATCTGACTCATTAGCATTTTATCAAGAGACAAGGAACCAATCAGTGACATGATCTGCTTTAAACAGAATTGATAAACACTCACAACAGGATGTGCCACGGACTGCTAACTACATGTTATCTCTGCTGAACATAACCCAAAATGAGGGTTTACGCACTTGAGGCACTCTGCTCTAGATTTTCATCTTTTTTAGACCTGTCCTGTGTGCTCTCCCCTTTGCTGCTGTCCCCCTTTTCTCCTTCAGGTCCTTTGTAGAATCTCACCAGGTAAACTGAAATCAAGCAGATGTGGGTGGGGTAATGTAATTTGGGAGCTCCTCCCAACTATTGGAAATGTAACTCCAGTTTTAGCAGGGAACGTTTCCAAATCAACTTTCGTCTCAGCTGAAAAACAAATGAGGTTACCTTGATTTTTGTAGTTTTTTTTTTTTTTTCCTTCAGCTAATCATTTCAGTATAACTTACTTTGGTCTGGGAGCTTCAGATAATCGTAAACTGTGTCACAACAGGATCAAATGCTCACACTGCAAGGGCATGCAATGTTCACTTTCTCCTGTGTCTTAAAAACCTTCATCAAAGGGATCTGACAGAGAATAGAGATCTACCATGTATATAATACACACCTGGTACCATATGCTCACTGTCAGCCTTTTTTTTGCAAAAACTCGGGTTTTTGCAAAGTTGCCAAACATTCAGATGCCAATTAAGAAACAAGAATCCAGTCCTTGCACAGAAATTAAGTAATTCATCACAGCGTCTCTGCAAGCTATAATTAAAAGCTCTTAGCTTCATTACAAGGAGAGCAAAAGTAAAGAGGCAGAGAACTATTTTTTGTATTGTTTTCCTATAAAATGTACTGTACTCTACCACTACCCACTACCACTACTCTCCAGTTGTATTCAGTATGGACCAAATCTAAGCACTATCACTATCACTCTGCCCATCAGAGCAGCAGACACAAAGCTAAGGAAATCTTAGAAACTGAAGTATTAACTTCTACAGTATTAGAAGCCTGTCTGATTAGCCAATTCCTCTCAAATTATGGCTGCCAAATTTAAAATTATTATTAACAGTAAGAAGACCAACTGTGCTGATAATACTTATGGCCAAACAAAAAAAACTTAGTTTCTCAGGTTCAGTACATATGCATGTGCAGAGCAGTAAATGTGCGTTCCCTGAAAGGACTCTCAGTTTAAACATGTTTGCATAGGATGGAGACAAAGATATTAAGCACAAGAAAGAGACTAATGTGAGGGCAAAGCCAGTTTTACAGCTATTTTAAAATCTTGATTATATCTAAGTATCTGCCAACTGTGGACTTTAAGAAGAATAAAGTACAGTTATTCACCACAGACTTGTTAGGGGATTGATATCTAGGCATTCCCTGTGAGACACCAAGTATATCTAACAGTAGCTATTGTATTAATACAAAGGTAATATAAGTAGAATCATAGAATGCTTTGGGTTGGAAGGGACCTCTAAAGGTCACCTAGTCCAAACTCCCCTGCAGTAAGAAGGGACACCCCCAACTACATCAGGTTGCTCAGAGCCTCATCAAGCCTGACCTTGAAAGTCTCCAGCAATGTCTCTGGGCAGCCTGTGCCAGTGTTTCACCACCCTCATAGTAAAGAACTTCTTCCTAATGCCTAATCTAAATTTACCCTGCTCTAGTTTAAAATCGTTGTCTCTCATCCTATCACTACATGCCCTTCTAAGCAGTCCTTCCCCTGCTTTCTTGTAGGCCCCCTTCAGGTACTGGAAGGCCACCACAAGATCTCTCTGGAGCCGCCTCTTCTCCAGGCTGAACAACCCCAACTCCCTCAGCCTGTCCTCATAGGAGGATCATTTTTGTTGCTCTCCTCTGAACACGCTCCAACAGGTCCATGTCCATCCTGTGCTGGGGGCTCCAGAGCTGGACACAATACTCCAGGTGAGGTCTCACCAGAGCAGAGCTGAGGGGCAGAATCACCTCTCTCGACCTGCTGGCCACGTTTCTTTTGACGCAGCCCAGTACACAATTGATTTTCTGGGCTGTGAGTGTGCATTGTTGGCTCATGTCCAGCTTTTTGTCCACCAGCACCCTCAAGTCCTTTTCTGCAGGTCTGCTCTCCATCACACCCTCAAGTCCTTTTCTGCAGGGCTGCTCTCTATCACATCATGCCCCAGGCTGTACTGATAAGAAGGATAATGTAATGGTTGTTTCTCCCCGCCTGCTCCCAGCCCAGTATCAGGTATCTCTACCCATTGCGCTGATGGCACAGAAACTGAAGCAGATGACTATTGACATTTGGCAGGAAGCTGCACTTGCAAATATCAACTTAGATTCATTACAGTTAATTACGTTTCTGTCCAAAAGTATGATGTCATAGTATCCAAAGAAAAAAAATGTTCCCTCATGTCATACAGCACCTTGAATTATTGTCTTAATAACACACACACAAAGGTTACTTTTTGTCCTGTCCCGATTCTTTGTGCAAAAATAACATGAAAGCATCTAACATGTTTAAGTCTTGCAGATATATTATTTGCACCTTACACTTTGGGATTCCATTAAGGTGCAAAAGAAAACGCATCCAGATGAGCCACCCTCCATATATGACATGACTGACTGTCTCACAGGCAGAAAACCCACTTCTAAAAAAACGTTTTCAAATTCTTGAAGCAACTTCAGTGGAGAGCATTTATCTTTGTTAATATCTCTGCATGCATAGAATATTCTAAAAGGAACATATACAACTGTTTCATGTTTTAAGTGATATCTTTCATCCTTTCTCTCCCCCTATGTCTAGGAAGTGAGAACACTGAATTCTTATCAGAGCAACTTTCGAACCATCCTTTGTTAATTTGGGTACCTTGTGGCCAACTGGTTTTGTGTTCTTCACTCCCACAGGCCCCTTTCATGTGCAGATTAGATTTCAAGGGCCAATAAGTACTTTACACCTTCTCTCAGTACAGAGTCTTGCATAATGTGATCTTGGTCTTGACAGGCCGCCATCAAGCACTATAAAGCACTGCTCCTACCATTAAAATGGAGTATACTGGAGGAAACAATAAGGTAAATGAATGAATGAGTGAATAGCAGCATTATGACAGTTACATATCCAGGAGTTCCAAAGAGAGATATTGTAAGAACTCTGTTCCATGTTTGATCAAGTAGTAGATTTTAAGCAAAAAAAATCATAGACTTATAGACTCATTAAGGTTGGAAAAGATCCCTGAAATGATGCATCAAGTCCAACCATCAACCCAACTCTACCATGACCACTAAACCATGTCCCAAAATACCAAGTCCACACGTTTTTTGAACCCCTCCAGGGATGGTGCCTCCACCACCTCCCTGGGCAGCCTGGTCCAACGCCTCACCACTCTTGCAGGAAAGAAATTCTTTCTAATATCCAATCGAAACCTCCCCTGGCACAACTTAAGCCCATTTCCTCTCATTCTATTGCTTGTTATTCAGAAGAAGAGACCGACACTCACATCGCTCCAATCTCCTTTCAGAGGTTCAGACTATTCCAAAATAACCTAGTCTTAACACACTGCATATTATAGCCCACAGAACCAAATAACTCAGGCAATACACACATGGATATCAGAATGAAATAAGAAAAGGATGGGTAGTCTCATCTCTTAAATTATGTCAAGATAGCAGGAAATTTTAAATTCTAGTCTTGGTCCTTCCACTGACTTGAGAAAGTAGTATAACCAGTTTGCCCCAGTGTCACTATTTAAAAAGCCAGTGTACTTGCTCATCCCACAAAGATACTGTCAGGTTTAATTAATGATGTCTGTAAAATCCTTTCTACATGACAAGTGGCAAGCATGATTTATTAATTAAGTTTAAATCACCACTGCAGAATGAGAAATTGATCATTGTTTTATCACGGGAATAACATTTCTAATAACATATATTTCAAATGGGAAATTATAATAACAGGCTTTTTGACTTATTTAGACTTCTGTGAGGAGCAAGGCAATGAGCTCTAGGAATAGAAGTGTAATCAAGAAAGAGACAGGAGCACTCGCCCACTGACATTAAGGTGGCACTAGGTAAATGGCATTGCATAAATCATGAGAGCGGGGACTGTATCTCTAGCACTGCTGTAGGACCAAGCTGAAAGAAAACTCCTCTGCCTCTTAGATGCCACATCCTTGCATCCTGACTACGCGCAAGGATCTGTGCAAGCTAATGAGGTACAGCCACCCAGAACCAATTTTGGCTTTCATAACCCAAAACTACCTAAAATGTGGCAACGTATGGTCTACAAAGGGCCTGAGTTAGGTTCAGCATGACTCTACTGCCGTCAGCTCTCGTGCTCACAGGTGTCTCACAGCTACAACATGTATCTGCAGGCAAAATCCAGGTGTCAGTTACGAATGACAGCCGTCATCGACGCACACCTCCTCTCGGGGTGCAGGGGGCCCCTACAGTGGCAGCTATGTTAGCCAAGTTACTCCTCACTGGGAAACTGTAATTCATTAGGTGCTCACTAGGGCCAGGAATTCATCAGCACAGACTTAAGAGTAGTTCCAAACATTGAGGGAAGCCGTGGCTCAAAGGACCTGCGAATTGTGCTGACTCAGCACATCCACTGGACAGTCCTGTAGCCCGGCTCTTTCCCAGACAACTCCGCCTATTTGGCCTGTAGTGGCAAGCACCACACCCTCAGCACCAATAGCCAGGGTTTCAAAGGAGGAAATGAATCATGCCCTCGGAATGTAACTGAAATCCCACAGATTGAAGAAAATACTTATTCATCTGCATACGTATACATGCACACCCCGTATATTGCCAGTTACATTTCACACATGAATCAAAAAAACCCAAATCCAGTGGTATTTAATGTTAAGTGGCATTCCAAAGATACGGCACGTGATTATAAATGAAACAAGCAGTATCACGTGACTTAAAATGTAACATCAACTGAATTTGGGCATAATCCAGCACAAAATAACCCCAGCCTTTCCAGGCTATGCAGACATCAGGTTTGAATGGTTGTGCTGCAGCAATATGACATGCAATTTGAAAATATCAACTTGTTGTAGAAAGACAGTAAGGATTGTCTGGGTCAAAATGCTTTTTGAAAACATTTTAGCTAAAAGGAATAGAGCATAAGAAAGAGTGAGCAAAGTTTGATTAGTGATTTGGCCAAGACAAACCCATGGGGAGATCTCTGTTCGTCTACATTTGCATGTGAAGTCCCCACTTCTCGGTCAGGTCTCTTCTCTGCTTCTTTCTTTCCAGGTTCCTCCTTTTTTACCACATCAACTTCAGCCAGCCAAGCACGAGAGCTCCCTATCCATGCTCACAGAGGCCTGGCCGAGCAGAACGGCTCTTCTGCAACCAAAAAACGGTGCAATAGCCACAGCACCAAACTTTCTGTAAGAACCAAGCAGCTCAGACACCAGCCTCATCTTTTCAAAGCAGTGTTGATGATTAAGACCTGGATTTAGCCACAGGCTCCTACATAGGCACCTATCTCACTTGCTAACCAGGGTTTTTCTGGCTGCCAGGTGCCACCCTTGCAGGGAAAACCCCCTCAGGTGGGGGCAGGTTATATCATGAACAACAGTCTGTGCCCATCCTGCTACTAAAGAAAAAGGCACTGCAGGTAAGGTCATTTGGAATCAAGGTGAGAGGTATATTGCACCCCAAGTCTCAAGGCAGCCCAACCATGGCTTTGACAGTGTTTTCAAAAGTTCCCACCAGAGACAGCAACCTACCTTCACATACCCTCTAGCTGGATGGTGATGTTGAAGATGGAGGGGATTTGAAGCTACCAAAGAATGTAATATTTACATTGCCTGGATCACCATCATACCTCTGTACGTGGCCTTTCCTGTAGAGGCAGAGGTGTACATTTTCTTCTAACCAGTTCTTCAGTCTCCTGCTTACGGGTAGTTCTCACAAGGCATGAGGAACTGAGTGTGGTCTCCTGCTCCAGCTCAGCTTTCACCCCAATTTAAAAACATTTTATGTGACTAACTGAATCTAGCCCAAATATCAGAGTTCAGGGCCTCTCCCCATCCATATGCTAAAACATACATAGTAGGAAAAGAAGCCATAGTGACAGAGTCCATCATCCTGCAAGTCCTTACATGAAGTTTGCATCATACTTGATGGGACAGTTGTTGTCTGCACATTTCCATTACATTTCTTGCACTTGGGGTGCTTTGCAGTGACAGCACTTGCACCTTCCCAGCTGCCTGAGGTGATCTGAGGATTTCCATTCTTATCCTGCTGCCACCACTACTAAAAGTAGCTGGGCAGATGAGTATGTTAGGAGCCATGGTCCATTTTGTCTGCTGTTCTGTGCTCACAGAGTTGATGTGACAGGCTGTAAAAAAAACCCTTTACAACCTGGTAGGCTGCACAGAGCAGTCTGAATTAGAATGACAGGGCTGTCTCATGCAGAAAAGGTAATGACAGAAACTGCTTCCGGGGATGGCTTCTTGTATAATTCTGGGAGACAGGCACATTTCTCTGAGTTCCAGAAAAACAGTGCTCATGGCCATTTCCTACAACAATATACCAGGACACCATGTGTAAGTCTCCTATGGTATCATAAAATCATAGCATGGTTGGGGTTGGGACCTTAAAGATCACCTAGTTCCAACCCCCTTGCCATGGGCAGGGACACCTCCCACTAGGCCACACTGCTCAAAGCCTGGGAGCAACCTGATTTTGAACAGATCCAGTGACAGAGTATCCAGCTTCCCCGAGCAACCTGTCCCAGTGTCTCACCACCCTCACAGGCAAGAACTTCTTTCTGATTTCTAATCTAAATCTACCCTCTTCTAGTTTGAAGTAATTACCCCTCATCCTATCACTACAAGCCCTTGTAAAAAGTCCTTCCCTAGCTTTCCTGTAGGACTCCATCAGACACTGGAAAGCAGCAGTAAGGTCTCCCTGGAGCCTTCTGATCTCCAGCCTGAACAACCCAAACTCTCTCAGCCTGTCCTCGTAGGATAGGCCCACTGATGATCTTCATGGCCCTCCTCTGAACCTGCTCTAACAAGTATGATCCAATCTATTCCCTTCCAGGCAAGTGTGCTTCCACTCCCAAACTGCCAAAAACACCTGGATTCTCATGTAACTCTACATGTCTAAAAAACTATAAATTTGGTCCCTAAGAAGAGCAAAACATCAGACCAGCTCCAAAGTTTAAAATATAAAAAAATACAGGTTGAGGGTGTAAAAAGTATAAACTTCAGTCCTAAAAGGACTAAAACAGATTGACTTCAAAATATCACAAATACAGGTTCCCTTAAGTCCAGTTTGGGCTTCTCAGCACTCAAAAAAAAACCAAAAACAAACCCAAAAAAACCCAAACCTCACCAACTAGGAAATCTTTTTAAACTCCAATTAAGGGAAGAGCAGTTAATCACGGAGTCATTAAGCTTGGAAAAGACCTTAAAGATTATAAAGTCTGGGTGTCAACTCAACACTACAATGACCACTAAACCTTGTCCCCAAATGCCATGTCTACATGTTTTTAAACACCTCCAGAGATGGCGACTCCACCACCTCCCTGGGCAGCCTGGTCCAACGGCTCACCACTCTTGCAGAAAGTTCTTCCTAACATCCAACTGAAATCTCTCCTAGCACAACTTCAGCCCACTTCCTCTCATCCTATGGCTAGTTACCTGGGAGAAGAGACCAACCCCCACCTCCCTACAGCCTCCTTTCAGGCGTTGTATCACAGTAAGTCCTCCCCTCAGCCTCCTCCTCTGCAGGCTAAACAAGCCCAGCTCCCTCAGCCGCTCCTCATAAGCCACGCTCCCCTCACCAGCTTCACACCCTTCTCCACACAACAGCGCCTAGCAGCCCTGCCAAAACGCCCGGGGAATGGGGCGGTGCGCGAACACAGCCCCGGGTCCGCGACGCAGGCGCGGCGGCGGGGGACGG
>NW_008601042.1:0-9951 GCF_000691845.1 Merops nubicus | reverse complement strand
GAAGGGAGGAAGGAAGGGAGGAAGGGAATTGCTGGCAGTGGTTGGTTGTGGCCATTGTGTGGTATCCATCCCTCACAGCCTGGCACACACACACTCAGTCACAACATGGCTTTGGAATGTGGCTGTTGGCCACAGACAGGGCCAGATTTATGGCTCCTGGTTGCATAGCTGCATGTGGATGTAAATCTGGGCAAAGGAATTTCCTTGTACCTGTCATTATCCAGATTTTATACAGCATGGTTCCAGCAGTTATTTATCTGTATAATCACATCAGCAGCAGAGGAAGCAGAGTGCTACAGGAGCATTATGAAGAGAAATGGGTCTGTGTCTGATATTCATTTCACCAAGAATATGATAATGCAGCTCCAAATCCATGTCACTGGACATGGGCACAGAGGAACACAGAGACAGATTCAATTACTGTGGTCCCCAGCAGGCGACAGAACAGGATTAGCTCAGTCAGTGAGTGCTGGGAGGAAGGTGGGAGGGGAAGCCTGGAGGAAGGATGCTGGGCAGACCAGTAGATGGGAGATGGAGTTTGCCCTTTCTGGGCAGACAAATCTGTTTTTTACAAGTGATAAATTAATAAATTACTTTTCTAACCTTATTGTTAGAGGCTTGAGGTAGTGTCTGATCATTACTCTAATGCTTTTAGAGAGCAAATCTGCTGCCTTTTAGTGAATCCTGGTCTTTTGGGTTGAATTAAGTCACCAGTATGTTGTGATTAAATCAGAGACACAGAAATGGGCCAAGGGCACACGTTAATGCACCACACACATTCTGTAATATTCTTATCTAGGAGGAGAGTGACAATCTAGTCCTGCACAGAGTGAGCCTTGATTCAGCGTGGCACTGACAGCAGAGACCTTCTCCAAGGATCTGTGTGTGTCTGAGCAGGCAGCCTGGGCACACGGGGACTGGGGGGCCCTTCCAGGAGACAGAGCTTCACCCCAGCACTGTGGGCTGCCCTCCTGGGTCGCTGACTTCTGTCACACTTGTAACTGCTGTTGTGTGAGGAGCAGAGAACTGTGAGGTCTAAGGGAGGAATGAAAAAGGCAAACGAGGAAGCTCGAGTGTAAGTTAGAGCTACCCAGGGATTTTTCTGTTTCATTTTCTGGCCTCAGTTATAGTTTTATGTGTCTCTTTCCTTTAAGCAGTCAATAAAACCAGCCCTTGCTATGGTAGCTCCCTCCTTCACCCCTGAGACAGACGTAGTGTGCTGGGCTGAGGATGCTCACACCACTCAGCACCGAAAACTTCTATAGCCAGAGTGTTCTAAAGGAGCTGCCCAGCTACACTGGCATTGCTCATTAACAGCTTTACTCTTAATCATTCAGAATGGTTGTTGGTGGGCTGACTCCAGCTCTCCGTGGGCACAAGGAGCAATGGAAGTTGTGCAGGGAAGGTGCTTCCCGTGGTGGGAGGGAGCGTCTGGCCCTTGACATGCACATGGGGTGTGCCTGTGAGCCCCCGTGCCCCTGAGCCCCCGTGCCCCTGAGCCCCCATAGGGCACAGTCCTGAACCAGGACCCAGACCAGCCTCTTTCCAGCCCCACCTGCAGCCAGGGACAGCCCCTGTTTGCAGCACAGAGCTTGGCGTGCCTGCGGAGCTGGCTGCTGGGGAAAGAGCCATCAGGATGATGTATTGCCACGCAGCCATCTCCATTATGGAATGCCATGTATGTTTTTAAAAGCTATTTTTAAAATTAATAGTACTCTGTAATGCTGATAAAGTAGAAAGCATTTATAATTTGTTGCACTCCCAGCCTCGTTCTAAATCCACATTCGTCTCCTTTCCTCTTGACTGACGTGTGTTTTTTTAAAGATAGGATGGTTTGAAATTGGTTAATAGTGTATTAAGGGAACGAAACTTTTATTATTTAATGGGTGCATAATTTTAAAGCCTTACATCCAGGCTGTTGTGCTTACTTTCCACCACTAATTTATGTCTCAGTATTTCATCTCGATGCTCCTGGGGCTCACGGCCACACAGATGCTCACACACCTCACAGGCTTCTTGATCAAGGGGCTGAATGGTCACAAGGTAGAAGGAGACACCTTCAGAAAGCTCAGTTGGTTCAGGTGCCAGAAAGAGTCTGCACATATTAAGGTGAATTTATTTAACTCCACTGTGAAGGCTCCAGGAAACACCATTTTGAAGTACCAAGGGACATGGGTCAGTGGGGACCTGGCAGTGCTGAGGTAACCGTTGGACTCAATGATCTTAAAGGTCTTTTTCAACCAAAATAATTCCATGATTCTATACAGCTTTGATTTTTTTAACCATCAAGCTTGAAAGCCCTGGATTTCCAAGGACCTGAGGAGCTGAATTACTGTTTAGCTTTCTCCTTTCCAGAGACATTTCTTCCTAAGCCTGTGGCTGACAGGGAGAACGGCACCTTCTGAGGATTTACCTCTTCTCTGGTCTATGAAGTGAGGACCTGCAGGAACTGATCTGACCTCAGTAGAGCTCCCTGCTTCCTGCACGTCCCTCTGGCTTTCTTCTTCATACCTTTGCCAAGCCCCTCACAGCTCACACCACAGCTCACACCACCCTCTCCTCTGCCTCCATGCCCGAAGCCTTTGCAGCTACTGAGCACCAGAACTAGCAGTGATTTTGCTGCTGGGTGCTGAATAAGGAGCCAGACCCATGGGGAACATTTCTGCTCAGGGAACACCCTGACATGGGAGTGCTGCAGCTCTTGGTTTCCAGGAGATGGTGCAGACCTGCCCCTGCCTTGGGGGGTTGCCCCAGAGGCCCCGTGCTAGCCCCGTGGGGCCAGTGCATGGCAGCGTGGGCGCTGCTGGCAGCTCACCTGCTGGCAGGGTGAGGGTTGGGCTGTCAGGGCAAAGCTCATCGCTGAGGATGCAGGAGCTGAGCCTGGCTGCTGCTGGGACACAGTTCCCCTCTGACTGCCAGAACCACACCGTGTCGGGCACCTCCTGCAGCTGGACAAGGACTGAGGCATAAATACGCCTGAAAGAACCTATCAGAATTATTAATGGTGTTTTTCTAACCTTTGCAGTGAGGAGATGCTCACTTCCAACAGCACTGCCACTGTTGGCATCCTTGGGTTTCTTTTCTTTGTTTTGTTTTGGTTTTTTTTTTCCAAAGAGGTTTAATTGAGCTAGGTATAAATAGCCTATCAGTAAACAAGACCTTTTGGCTCCGTGAATCATGTCCAAAATATTTGCAAGCCCTCCACAGCCTCTCTGATGGTGAAGAATGTGCTCATTAGGCTGGCCCAGATGCATTCTGCAGTCCAGTGAGAACCTCCTTCTCCAGCAGATAAATCCCTGCAATATTAATGGACCTGTTGGCAGACAACAAGCACTGCCAGCCACGGGAAGGACCTTGGGGGGGGGTGTCTGTTAGGGCTTCCTAGCTTTTCAGAATTCCACCCCAAAAAGGTTTTGACAGAAGAATGGCAGGAACCTGTGTTTATTTCATTCCACTGTATTTACCCCCTGCCTCTCAGGATCCCACAGTGACTCTAAAAAATTGCATAAACAAACCTATATTGAAAACAAAGTGGGCACTGGAAAAATAATAGCAATTTTTACTCTGAGTTTACTTACTTGGGAATTCCTCAGCTGACCATTTACATGACAAACATCTCTGTTTAATCCTGCTTTGGTAATGTAGGTGGATGGTCCCCATTGTCTGCAGGCATGCATTTTGTTTTCCTTCAGTAATCTCCAAGGCATTAATTACCTGTGCTTAAGTGATGTGGAAGTGTTTGCAGCATCAAAATCCCTCTCTTTGTTTCTAAAGTCAATCTAGACATAAATCCATGTATACATGTGGCTACATACCTGCACTCTACCCAGCTAATTACAGCCTTGTAAAGCTGAAGTCAAAAACTAGAGACAAAATACCTCAAAGGTGAAGGGTACACAGAGTGTTGCTAGGACCTGAATCATAAAAGGGACAGGCCTACATCTAAAAAGATTCTAGAATATACTTGTGTCCCAGATTCTTCAAATTTCCTTAAAAGGCAAATATGGGGATTGGACCTTTTCTTATCTTGCCTAACGCCTCTTGGAAATGTAATTTGTTGCATTTATAGGCTGCCTTTTATCTGAGGATTTCAAAGTGCACGGCGGATCTTAATTAAATTGGTTGTGTGCAGGCTTGCATAAGGTTTTAAACTCTTGATCAAGGTAAGGGAGACAAGTTGGCTCAAGAGCAAGGAAACCCAAAAGGCTGGTAGCACAGGGGAGAGCAGAGCCCAGGTCACCTGCCTGAACATCCTGCTGGGAGTTCCTCTCAGGCACCAGCAGCATCCTCGGTGCCCAGCTCCACTTTGCACTGGACACTGGACCATGAAAAGCTGAGACCAGGGGCTGTGCTGTCGTCACCTCTCGTGCCAACCCACAAGCTGACTTCTATTTTACTGGCTGCTGCTTTGAAGTCCCCTGTGCCCTGAGAATAACACACATAATAACAGCAGTAAATACATTTTATAAACCTTCCCAGCCCTGTTTCAGACCAATTGCATTCATACAGCAGATATTTGACCACTTCTGGTGGGGATTTGCTAGGTTAAAACTGAAATCACACAAGGCAGGGAGCACAGCCCGGATGCCTGTCAGGGCAGGGGGTCACTGGGTGATTTGGGGGGGCACTTTCTGAGCTGTGATCTCCCCACCACACGGGCTGTGGGCACTTTGCCCTGTGGGAGTAAATATGGGCCAGTCATGAGTGAGATAAGTCCTCAGGGAGTCAGCACTGGGCACTGTCCTTGCCACAGCTTTATGGAGAGGGACTCCTGGGTCACAAATGTTTCCCTTGATTTTCAAGCTACCACTATTTTGTTGCAAAATCTAAAAGAGAAGGTACCTGCTGCATGCAGGAAACACCCCCTGGGTTCTCACTGCTGTCCAAGGCAGGGGGCCTCACCCCAGCACTGCTCAGCACCCCCAGGGCCACTGCCGGGACAAATCCCCTACTTCTCTGGCCAGCTCTTAGATTAGGAGCTAATAAAAACCTCAACCATAATGGATGATTTTATTTTGGTCGTCTTAGTGCTAAGTAAACTCCGAGATAAGAATGATACAAAAAAGTCCATAATCTTCAACTACATATTAAATTATTATTTTTCAAGTATTTTACAGGCTGAGAGGAGAAGAGCAACCACTCCAAAATCTGCACCCCTCAAAGAAAGCCAAAGCACAGGCTGTGCTCAGGACAACATGAAGCGGCCACACGTGAACTAGAGGTTTGCCTCTTAAATCTCAGTTTATATTCACAGTCAGAAAAACACAGGCTGAGATTCTTTTTATGGAAAAAGTAGGAAGATTGGGAAAAACGTTCTTGAGCATTTCACATCTGAGTCTGAAACAGAGGTTCTCATGTGCTGCTTTTATGAAAATAACCCCTGTGTTCTGGTTCTAATGCCCCTTTCCAGGCACTGCACCCCCGTGTGCTGGAGAGCTCAGCTCTCCCAATGAATCACAGGCTTTTTTTTTGTACAATCACCAGATCCCTGACCTGGCAGGGCAGTAACAATCCACTTAAACTGTCTGCAATCATGGGCCAAGCTCCTCGGGGGCTGTAAATCAGCATCTCCTGCTGACTCCACGGAAGCTGCGCTGATTTACTGCAGAGCTGAAACTACTATATTAATTTTTGTAACTGAACCTTACTCTTTGTTGATGTGACATCTGTGAAGGTCACAGATACGTCTGTGCGGTGCTGGATGAAAGGAGACAGCACAAGGAGACAGTCTTCTAAATAAATAAATAGTCTTCTAAATAAAAGTAGACAGTTGACTCAGAAAAAGCCCCCGAGCTGCTCCATGTATCCCTGTGCTCTCCATCACCTGAAGGCACTGACTGTACATCTGAGTCCAGCCAGGGCTGTGCAGTTCATTCACTCTGATTAATTCTGCAGAGACTGTCAAAAAAGTCAGCTTTTAGTACAAAATCTGGGAGTTCTTTCTGTGATCTGGCCCTAAGTCTGTGAAGAACCATTGTTTTAGTATTTCAGTACTGGTTTTCTGTAAATCTGGAGAAAACAGAAACCAGAGTCATGCTCATAGTGCACAAACTGCATTTACTGAAATCCATGAAACCACTTACAGACTGGAGAACTCTGAGTCCAGCAGGGGCCCTGCTAACTTCATCTAGATCTGTTAATCACCATTTTCCTCAGTGAACAGCCTCTCATCAGGAGGACACCCCTGCTTACCTATTCATCGTGTGAAGCATGCCCTGGATACAGGGGAGTAAAGCTGGCTGTGGTGAGAAGTAGCCCTGTGGTCAGGAGCTCCTTGGGTGGCTGAAGATGACCACGCAGGCTCACCCAGGGCCAGCAGTGTCCCAGAGATCCCCCGGGCTCCAACACCACCCCTGGACCTGGCTCTGCTCTCCATAGAATCATAGAATCCTTTAGGTTGGAAGGGACCTCCGAGATCATCAAGTCCAACCATTGAGCCGTTAGGGCTCTAAAGTCCTCTGCTAAAACAGATCAGAATCTGTCAGGGTTGGAAGGGACCACAAGGATCCCCCAGTTAGAGCCCTGGCAGAGGGAGCAGCCCTGCTGGGTGGTGATGCCCTCCCCTGTGAGGCACTCTGGGTCCAGCCGTGCACTCCCACTCCAAGTGCAAATCAAACTCAAGAAGCCTACACCCAAATATTAAGAAACTATTGATTGAATAATAACTCCTTTAAGCAAGGGAGTATCTGCCACCTAGGGAGTCAAGGGAGAAATGCAGGGAAACAGCTCAGTGATTAAATAAAATCTTCCTCCTCTGGAGACTGTTCATATTCCTTTTCACCTCCACCTGCCAAGAGGTGAGGTGACCTCCATGCTGATGGCCCACCCCTGAGGAAGGGAAGCCACCCTTCCTCCCTCAGCAAACCCACCCAAACGGGGCTGCAGGGTGGGCTCGTGAGCACAGTTTTGTCTTCGTGGCAAATATTGTTGGTTTAGCCCTGAAAGAGAACAAAAATTGCACTGGTGTGGAGCACCGAGCAGGGCGTGGGGCTGCGTCTTGCTGGTGATGCCTGAGCAGCAGTGCAGTGTGCTGGAAGCCACCAGAGATCCCTGCTGTGGTGCTGGTCCCACTCTCTAACGGAGCAATTCACACACACAGTCTTGGGTTTTCATCATTTCAATGAAAAATGCCTGACCCACTCCCAGCAGAGCAGTGAAGATGTAGACTGGCCACACAGGGTCTGTCCAGCACACCTAACCTCTGAGATTACAAACACACACTGCTGGATCTCATTTCTTTTGCTTAATGAGCTTTGATTTTGCTAGCTGTTTTTAACCTGATGTTGCTCTTTTTTTTTTCCCATCGACCTCTGTCTTTTTCTCACCATATTGAAGAATGAACCAAACACCACAGAAAATGCCAGGCCAAGAAATGAAAACATCAAGATGATTCCTGCAGTAAGAGCAGAAGTCCTAATGTCAGACTGAGCCCAACAATCTCTCAGCCACCACTAGAGCAAAACTAGAAGTAATTTATTCAATAAATTCTGCCTCATTTTCTTGTCACAAATTGCCAGTATCCACTATTCAGTTCATCACCAAGTAATTTCTGCAGACAATTCCTGATCTGAAGTTCATTTGTAATTCATCTTCAGAATTAATTTCTTTTTGTTGGACATATTAATGGCATATTACTTGTAATTCTTCTAATGAGCCTTCCAGCATGAACACTTCCATTTGCAAGTTCAAAATAGGTTTTATAGGAATATTCCCCACTTGGTTAAAACTGATTTACGAAAAATGCCCAAACAAATTGCTAAATATTAATGAGAAATGGATATAAAATACCCCTGAGCAAATATGAAATCATTTAGCCAAATATTTTGGGGAGCCATTTCTGGCTAGGAGAAAAGGGAAGCTGGTGGGACTCTGGGGTCCAGGGGAGCCCCATGGGGGCTGGTGCTCAGCCAGCATCACAGCTCACCCCAGCCTGGCCACTGTCAGTTTTTAGGTCTTTTCTTGGTGGTTGTTATAACTCCTCCATCCTAATTGTAGCACAGTCACAGCTCACTGGATCAAACGTGACAGCTCAAGTCTGCCACATGAGTTTACCTCTTTGAAGTGCTGGAGTCTCAACCCCAAACCCCAAATCAAAATTGACATGTGGATGATTCCCACAACCAAGCAGAAGGTTCTTCAGTAGCAGAAGAACCTTCTCAGTTTTCTCTAAAGGTCTGGCCAACCTTGGGTGAAAAGCAATTGGGAAATCCCCACCAGGTGTCCCTCCTTGGCAGTCAGCAGCATAAGAGCTGGTTGTGCTCCCAGGGGGTTTGTCTGGGGGTGGGGGGTCCCTCGTTACTGGGGGGGCTTCCTGACTGTCTGCTGCACCCAGAGCTCCCAGCACTGGTGGGCAGGACAGGACAGGGGTGATGTGTGACAGGGCTTCTCTTTGGCAAGTACTACAGTGACTTTTGCATGATTGTGACTGGACTTCTGGCTTAGCTTATTCCTTCCTCCTTTCCTGGTTTCCTGGCTTGGCTTCCTCACTCCTTGGTTAGGTTATCTACTGTGAATAGTTACATTGATCTGTTTGCTTCCCCCTGCTGCTAACCGTGTCCTCTTTCCTGCACCCACTGGAGCTGGATAGTAAAGTCTGTTTGGTGCTGATGGGTGTATCCTTTATGCTGGGCTGTGCAGTGGGAAAACACTCGTGTAGCTTTGCTGTTCCTGGCTTAGGCTGGGTGCCATAACAAGGAGGAGGCAGAGTCCCCAGCAGTGAGGCAGAAGAGAAACTCTGTCGTTCCCTGGATCAAAGGGCTGTGTGTAGGCTGTGAGAGGTTCTAGCTGGAGCTGGATCTTCTCACTGCTTTCTCACTGCCCATCCCCAGGGGTGGGAGCTGAGAGGTCTCTGCATCAGCAGCTGGGTGCTGGTCCTGCTGCCAGTGAGCTGCCCTGTCCCCAGCTCCCCATGGAAGAGTGTGCTCTTCCCTACCCCTTCTCTCAATAACAGTCTGGCTTAATCTTATCTCTTAGAATGATCATGTTTAAATAGTTTTAATCATTATCTACAATTTCTCATTAAATAAAATCTCCCTACATGGATTTTTTTAATAAGTCCTCCTGTTGGAGGTGTTGACTTTGCTGTGTTAAATGAATAGTGAGTTAACGAGTGGCTCTAATTCTGTATTGGATCTTCTTGACTTCTTTTAGTTCAAAATCCAAATCAATAATCCCCCGATCAAGAACATCGAGCTGTTAGACAATAATATTTTTCATGGCTCTACTGAGAACAAACCTGTTTGATGCTTTTGTAGGGATGCCAGAAAAAAAGTGAGGTTATTTTTGTCAGAGTCTTTGCCAGATTTAGCTGAGTTCTGTTTCTATTTGAAAACAAAAGGCCTTCTTTACAAGCTATAACCTTTACCACTGTCTCTGGCTGGTGAGTTCCCATCTCCTGAAGACCAAGGCAGAGCTCCCATGAAGATCTGAGTGGATGTGCTGGCTCTGGGTGGTGAGGGGTTACTGAGTGCACCCACACCTCTTTGGGAGTGACCCAGGCTCTGGCCCCTGGGTGGAAACACTAGCACCCTGCTCTCTGCTTTAGCAGGAGTGCTTCCCTCATGGCTTTGGCCCCTGACACCCCTCTGGCAAGAGCTGGTGGGAGCTCAGCAGGGACGTGGGCTGCCCAGGGCTGCGAGCTCACCCCAAACCAAGCAGAGCTGGGAAATCCTGCACGGGGCAAACCCCAGGCAGGGCAGGTTCCCCCAGAGCTGCTCTGGGGCTCAGCACTGACACGCTGATGGAAAAATCTCTTCCCTGCAGCACAGCCTGTGCAGCCAGCAATAAATAAATAAATACCATCTGGCCCATCAAGGTTTTGTGCTGCAGCCTCATGGGTCTGTCCCCCTGGCAGCCTGTAGGTGTGAGTGCGACGGGCGCTTCCCTGGCACCCGGGGGGACTTCACTCCAGCAAAAGTAAAATCAGCTGAGCAAGTCTCTCCCTAATCCTCT
>NW_008601041.1:8726-9243 GCF_000691845.1 Merops nubicus | reverse complement strand
AGCAAAAACACAGAGAGCGCCCTCAGTAAAATATCTGGGGACATTAATTTCTCCTGTGACAGTAAAACCTCAGTTGCTGAGCTTAACACCTCAAGTGACTACATTGCATGGCACACAAAAACTGGTAGGTGCTTTGCAATGGCTGCATAATTTTGTCAGCATTCCTGAGGAATGGATGATTCCCTTTTATACCTTACTGAAAGGTGACTTTCAGACTCTTACAATGCCATGTAGCCTGTCTAGTGAATGCTTACAGCTTTTGGACCTTACTGCTGAAGCGATCGGCACCCAATCATTAGCCAGATATCGACCATTGTGTCCAGTCTATGCATCATGGATTTTCACGCAGCGAGGGTGCTTACGATGCCCGTTTCAGTCAAGCACGGAATCCGATCTTAACCGTAAAGGTGCTATTTATCCACTATTGTGACTCTCTCAGGCTCCAAAAGCTGCTTTTAGCTCCTTCCTACAGATGTCGGCACAGATCATTCAATGCTTGCGATGGGGGGCCCCACAG
>NW_008601041.1:8032-8338 GCF_000691845.1 Merops nubicus | reverse complement strand
CGAGAAATTGTGGCCACGTGTCCCTGCTGTCAAAATTCCCCTCTATGGGAAGCGGGTGTCAAGCTCCGCGGTCTAGCGGCAGGAAAACTTTGGCAAACAGATGTAACCGACTGCGCCCTACTTGCGCCACGGCGACACCTCTTTGTGACAATTGACACTTTTAGTAGAGTCCTCATGGCTACACTGGCTCGAAAGACGACAGCTAAAGTCACAATCATCGGCCACTGGACGACTGCAATGGCCTGGCTGGGCAAGCCAAAGGCAATTAAAATGGATAACAGACACAACTTTGTGGGCCAAACAGGA
>NW_008601041.1:7257-7788 GCF_000691845.1 Merops nubicus | reverse complement strand
TTACTGGTTCCCCCAGTGACCCTCCAGTTCAGGTACGCTTCCCCGGATCCCTCGACTGGGAGAGGGGATGGGCCTTACGATGTTTGGGCCACGGATATGCTGCTGTTATCAAAGATGGGGAAGTAAGATGGGTCCCTGCACGTTGTATACGGCCTGATAAGCAAACTCAACCATGTGTAACAAAGGCAGGAACAGGAGTCATAGATCAAACCTAAACCATAACTGGTGGGCATTTTAGCGATGATCAAGAGTGCGGGCCTACTGGAAGTTAACTTGTTTGTCCAGTTGTCATTGCAGGTCATGACTGGTTGGATGTGGGTATTGGCTACAACGCTACTCACCGGAGCCGGGAGCAACGTGCATCAACTATTTGAATGGATTTTGGGTCGGTGGGAAGATTCAAAGGTGATTCAAAAAATCATTACAGTGACTTCCCCTAGCTTTACAGCTCCGCTCTGTATATTGGCACCCATAAAACCATGCCTGAATCAAAAGGCCTTTTACCTCTGTCCAAGCTCCAGTCCAGGACAA
>NW_008601041.1:0-7069 GCF_000691845.1 Merops nubicus | reverse complement strand
CAAATGACCCAGGATGGCTACTCAGAAGAACCTGGGGAATTAGGTTCTGGGAGCCCGGAACGGATAGAGGGGGATTTATCTTCTTAAAGAAGCAAGAAGTCGAAGCAAATGACCCAGGATGGCTACTCAGAAGAACCTGGGGAATTAGGTTCTGGGAGCCCGGAACGGATAGAGGGGGATTTATCTTCTTAAAGAAGCAAGAAGTCGAAGCTGTAGGTCCTGTAGGCCCCAATCAGCTTATTAAGAGAAAAGAAGGAAGATGCAAAAAGGGTAAGGACTCAGGCAGCAAGAGCCTTATCTCTACTCCAGCCCCCAGCAAAGGCCCTACCGCTACTAGTCCCTGTCCCACAGCTGACCCTGACCCAACCTCAAGTTCCACCGCAGCTAAGGAAATGGAAGAGGATCCTTTATGGAAATTGATGGTAGCAGCTTTTCATACCCTCAACTGTACTAACCCCAATGTCACCACCTCCTGTTGGCTGTGTTATGACGTTAGGCCCCTATTTTACAAGGGAATAGCATTAAATGCATCCTTTAGCATGTCATCCCAACCCAACCCCAGTCAATGCAGATGGAAAGAAGCAAGAGCAGGCCTTACCCTCCAACAAGTGAGAGGGCAAGGGACCTGTCTAGGAAAGGTACCATCATTTAAGATGAGACTCTGCAGTCTGCGATTAGAGAAGGTGGACAAAAGCCACAACAAATGGGTTATACCAGTACAAGAGGGATGATGATGTGTTCAAAGACAGGCTTGACTCCCTGTCTTGCACTGGAAGTATTTAATAAGAGTGCCGATTTTTGCATCCACGTCTCGGTCGTACCTAAAGTTCTCTACCATAGCGAGGAAAGCATGTACATGTACTGGGAACATGAAGGGCATAGAATACAGAAAAGGGAACCACTCACTGCAATAACTGTAGCTGTTCTAATAAGATTGGGACTCACGGGCACAGTCCCTGGAATTGCATCCTTAGCTAGTCAGCGACAGGGACTCACATCCCTACGAGCAGCTATTGACGAGGATTTGGAAAGGACTGAAACATCCATATCGTATCTCGAAAAATCATTGACTTCCCTTTCTGAAGTGGTATTGCAGAACAGGAGGGGGATAGACTTATTGTTCTTACAGCAGGGAGGGTTATGCGCTGCTTTAGGAGAAGAATACTGTTTTTATGCTGATCACACAGGAGTAGTACATGATTCCTTAAAGGTAAGAGAAGGGCTGGCCCAAAGAAAACGAGAGAGGGAAGCACAGCAAGGATGGTTTGAATCTTGGTTCAATCAATCACCCTGGTTAACATTACTTTCCACGCTAATAGGAACTCTTGTACTATTGCTAATTGTTTTAACTTTTGGTCCCTGCATCCTCAATAAGCTTGTAGCCTTTGTCAAAAGCAGGATCGAAACAGTACAGCTAATGGTTCTACGACAACAATACCTTGGCTTGATGGAATACCCCTCTCAAAAGGAAGATGTTCCTGACCTGGACAGAACTCGAACACACATCCGAAGCTGATGGAAGAATCGAAGAAGGACGAAGGAGGACTGTCTTAGCGAGACTAGTACTAATGCCTATAATACTTCATTGAATCTAGAATTTTATACTAATTGTTACTAATTTAATTCTGTATCCTGTTAATCTCTAGTCATGGGGAGGGGGAGATGTTGGGATAGGCACAAGCAAAGCCTGCCCTAGATAGGGGCCGGCGTTCGGAAGATCTCACGATGTAACGGGAAGCTCAGACCGCCCACGATGGGTGTTGTGGGCGAGGCTTATCATAGATAAGCAATTGTAACAACACAATAAACACCATTTGCTGCATCCTCCATGTTGGAATGACCCTCAGGGGTAGAGTTTGAGCTGCCGCAATCCCGGGTCCAAGTGTCGGTAACGACAGGTTTCTATACTGTGGATAAAAAAAGATACTGACATTTTCACTTATATATTTTCTCAGGAGATGAGAACTTCCTCCATCAGGCTGCTGCTTATGATAGGGTATGTCTTTAGACAGTAACTCAAGTTCAGATCTAGAATATTTCAGAGCTCTCACCATGAACGAATAAACTGTGTACAACCAACAGCAGCATCTACATCCTCTAGAATGTTATTTATAATTTTTATAAACCTATAAATCTTTCTTTAAAATATAAATGCAGCCAAATGCATTAAAACTCACTGATCTGGCAAGCACAATTAATCCTTATTCATTCTCGAGATGTCATGAGTGGTTAGGGACATATGATCCATAAACCACTTATATTACAGCTACGCAAGCTGTTCCTACTCCAGCATTTTATAACCTATAGCAGGCCTGTTGGAGTCCAGTAGCAATTACATATTAAAACAACTACATAATTTTTGAAGCTGATGCAAAACTGAAAGGTGTTTAGAAGATGCTTCGGGTATTCTGTCATATTCCACATACTAGATGACAAGTGGCACAATGTGTCATATGAGCGGATGTACTATTCTCCTATTTTTTCTGATTCCTAACTGGATTTTTCTGAGTCAGAAGTGGACTTTGAAATACCGAATATTCTTGTGTAAACCACATCCTTGTCCAGGATTTCCATCCTTCAGCAACAGAGTTGCCACTTAAGGAAAGGCTTCCCAAGACTGCAAAGAGAAAGAAGACTCTATCACGCTTTTTGTGTGCTATAGGTATTTAACCCATTTAATCCATTTCACAGGTGAGAATCCAGAATAAAATTTTGACAAGGCAAACCTAGATTACATTCTGTATTACACTTGTACGCCTCAGGAACTTAAGAATAAATTTATAAAGTGAACCCCCATCTTTGCTGTTCTGCATATCAAGACACAATGTGTTGTAGAATTTTTTTTCCACTGTGCAACAAAGAGAAAAAAGGCAATTATTTATAACATTATAACATCACTGTAGTAAGAGCCTGCTCCTATATGCCCCCCAAAACCAGACCATTAACAGTTTATGCCTTTTATGTTCTTTCCTGTCAAATAGAACTACTTCTCCATTTGCATTTACAGTCCTTTGAAAAGCTGTCCAGTGTCTTGGAGAGCAAGATTAACCTCTGCTGGAGACAGATTCTAAGAACCCTGAGAAATAAAAACTTTCACAAAAACATCACTTCAAATATTATCCTGATTGGATCTGCATGATATTGACAGTCATTTGGACAAAAATTTCCTGGGACTATTCTAGCAATTAAGTTCTCAGGTAGGGCCATTCAGGCAAGAGGATACATCATGAGATGATTCATCAAGCATATATATGTGATATAGCTCCAGGATTTTTAACTTCTTTCCCCATAACCAAAAGTACATGGGCAACTTACCCTTGTCACCTGCAAATTGCATTTTGCAGGAAATTTAACATAATTTCATCTAGCTTTAATCTGGTCATATACAATTTAAATAACAAGAATATTGCTTACTTTTGTGTAACAAGAAATGATTTCTCACACGGAGTTAGTTTATGTTGCCCCAAAACAGGCCAGGAAAACAAAGTACTACCATAGCAATGTACTCACAAATCCCATTTTCTTTCTACTGTAAGTACCGCTTTGAGGCCTGTTGTGAGAGAACTAACCCTGTATCAATGGGCCACTTCACATATAGCTATGATTTTTAGCTCAGATATATTTATTACTGCATTAACACTGGTGTTGTGACCCTGAAAAAACCTTCCAGCCCATCTTAACCTGGAGACAATGATTTTTGTAGGAGCTCTCTGTTTACATACATGCCCTTTTACAAAACCTGCCCTTTTGCTGCCTTTGACAACAGTGTTTTATGTTGCAGTAGAAGCAATCCTTAAAAGAAATCTGCAAGCCACAGACATCCTTATCCAAAGAGGAGGCAACTTTTAAGAGCTACAGTTCAGGGTTTGGAGTTTGCTCTGTTGTAAAGTCTGTCAGGACTCAGCTGCACCTCTCCAGACTGTATTGAATATCAATGATGTAACTGTTCAGGCAAAATGCTCTGGTTCATCAGTGCATCTGAAAAGACCACCACGACCTGGTTCAGTCCCATGCTTACTGATGAGAGATGCCAATGCACCTCCCTGAAAACTATATTCCTTAGGATTCAGCTGTCTGAAGGATTGTTTAGGTAGCCAACAAAAAGCCTAAAACAATGTTGTCTATCCATTTTTTTTTAATCACAATGACTTTAGGGGTTTGGTAGTTGGGTTTTTGTCAGGTTTTGGGAGGGTTTAGTTTTTAATTATTATTATTTTTTACTCATTGTTTACTCTTAACAAGAAGAATTGACGTATTCTCACATTTATAGATAAACAGACCAAATCCTGCCCTAACAGCCAAACCATCCTTCTTACCTTTAGAGAAAATCTGTTCAGACTCTCTGCTGGCACCATCTCTTTGCTGAAACTTAGTGTAGCTAAGAAACACATCCATGACACTTCTGGTGGTTCATTCTAACAAAGAAAGCATCCCCTCAATATTCACAAACCCCAAACAGTTGCTTAACAGTTATAGCAATAATGCTCTCCAAATACCATGACTAGCTTCAAAAAGAATAAAGCACAGCAGAGAAGGGTGAGGGAGTAGATCTGCAAAGATTGTCCCTACTTATTAAAAGAAATAATTTTTTTTTTTTAAAAAAAGGAGAAAGAAATCCAGGCCTTTAAAGTGGGAATTAGGAGCTTGAGTGGTTTTTCCAGTGGCTAAGATGACAATAAAAAGCAATGCAAAACTATCAGCAGTATTGAAAGCATGCCAACCACAAGCTCAGTGGCTAGCAAGAAGTCTGTGACATCTAAGAGATTTCTGTCATCTTGCCAGGGTTAGTGACAAAGAACAGGTATCCAAGAGACTTTGGCAAGGCAAGGTTTCTTTTTCCTTTCCCAGCATGTCCCCAAATCAAATCCTCACACTTCCAATCACCATGAAGAAGTTGCTTTGGGTTGGAAGTCTTAACAAGTGTTTGTGCTCAATCTCTGAATGATACCCTCAGTGAACTCAGCCAGCAGTTGACACATGTCTGACTCTCAATTTCAGGCCACTAACCTCCAACAAAACCATTTTCAACATGTCCCTGCCATTCATTCCCTAAAAGGGTTAACTAGGGGTTTATCTTAGAATTAGATACACATTTGGTACATATACACAGAACATGACCACATCCATTTGCTCTAAAAATTAACAACCTGCATTATGAGGGTAAAATCATGCCTCAGGAACATCATCAAACATGATGCTGCAATGCATCTTCAGGTATTTTGATAACAACAGTCCAGCTTTCACCATTTCCTGGCTACCTTGCTCACAAGAGCCTCTGAACACCTCCTACCCTGCTGGGGGTCATCAGAACACACTAATCATCTGTGAGGCTGTGAAGGAGCAACACTGACCACTGTGTCACAATACCAGCCACTAAAATTTTCTTATAGTTCAAACAGATGTTCACATTACTAGGGCAGATTTCTGCTCCTTTCAGCAAGAGAGCTGTAAATAAAACTACCTAATTATGTTTTCAAATTTACTTAATGTTATCCTCATTCCTGTTTTTACATCTAATGGGAAAGAAGCTGTTCACAGAAAAAGCTGAAAACAAAGTTGAGACAGCTATTCCACGCTCCTGGCATCCCTATCTGCCTCAATTAGAGGCAACAGTTGAAGTGCTGCAGGACTGTATGATGCTTGTGCTGCACAAGATGAAGGACAATGAGTGGTTTCGGTCTCCGCTCCATTTTGACTAACAAACTCAGTGGCTGAAAATTTATTACTGTATGTGAGCATGTGTGACCTCAAGTCTGACCTTTTAACTCCTACTTTTGTTCTTTTTCCAGGATCCCACTCACTATCTGGTCTAATTATAGTGTTCACAGGGGAATTTCTTATTTAGTTTAGCACTCAAAGACGTGCATTCTCCTCAGTGAACTTCATACTTCAGATTAGCTCTGTAGTTCCAGGAAGCTTCTACTAACAAGGAGAATTTTGCATGAACAACCACCAAAAGCTTAGGATCTATAAGTGCAACTGAGAATGCTAACAAAAGGCTCTTGTAATGATAGATTCTGATCAAAAACCATATAGGCAATTATCTGTCAGCATTATGGCGTGGTAAAAGTGGAAGATGCAAAGCACTGTCAGAACTGTTCCTCCCTCCTCCACCTGAAAGTCAAAGGGCTTGCTGACACTGTGCCCAGATATGAAAGCTGCAAACAGAGGTTCTCAGGTTTCTGTTACTGCTTAAGAAAAATAAAAAATACACAACCCAATCTGACAGCTTCACTGGACAAAATACACAAGAACTGTTATCTCGAGGCCTGTCTCCACAGGGAAGAAACTAAAACTGATACAGCTTCCATCCTGCAAGTATTACAGATGGAAAATATACACCCTTCCACAGACCCACCCAGTGGTCTTAAACCTGCTGTTACATAACTTTAGCCTCTCAAAGATCTGTCTGTAGACATATTGCCTATTAATTAGCAATTAGTGGCCCTATATGAAAAGGGATAAGCAACTATGTTTTGATTAATTTAAAATTAAGCTGAGTAGTTAATTGCTTTTACTTCCAGCAGTAACACTCATACATACCTATACACACACACTCAAAGTGAGGCAAAACCACGCAGGTCAGTTCATTGACAAATGTGAAGCCAGTTTGCTGTAGAAAAATGTAATTTACCATGTGTTCAGGAAAAACAGCTACAGAGTAATATGAATTGTGTATCTTAGCAGAAGCATCAAACTACCACAGAACAGAAATCCTTAAGAGCAGCCACTGGATACTTCATCTCCATTTTAAAGTAATTTACTCTTCCAAAACAGATGTGCAATATTTGAAGTCAAGAGTCAAACACATTTTTCACCAACCTATGTCTCCCTTTGGTGGAGCTGACCAATGGACTATACATCCCCAGGACTGCATGATGAGTATACTGCAGTCCTGCACAAATCTAATTAGGGTTACACCTATCCCTGTCAAAAAAATCAACAGTAAAACACTTTCTCCCTGAAAACTGCAGCCCCAGTGAGGTCAGTAGAAGAGCACATGCAGTCATTGCATTTGAGGGCACAAGAACACCTCCTTGCAGAAGGTGGCCCCGAAGCAGAGAACAGG
>NW_008601040.1:9851-10877 GCF_000691845.1 Merops nubicus | reverse complement strand
CCATGACCACCCTGGCACACCCCCACTGCTCCTGCCAGAGCTGGAACATCTCCTGCACTGGCAGAATTTGGGGTCAATCTAGATGAGGGGTGCTAACAGGGAACACCTCCAGCTGCTGGAGGCTCTGCCTCAGGACTCACAGCAGCACCCAGTCCAGCATCACTTCAAACACCTTTTCCAAGCCATTTTTTAGGGTCCTTTTCCTCCTTTTTAGGGTCCTCAGAAGGTGCTGGTATTTTTTTTTCCTAGCAATTTAATGGGGCATTGGAGGGGTGGCAAAAAGGGTGGGAGAAACTTGATGGGACTGAGTCTTTGGGAGATCACTGGGGTTCTTTTTGCTCAGGATGAGCAGGACCCCAGACTTGGCTTGGTCGTGCTGCTGGAGGCACTGATCTGGCATGTGCCAGCCCTAAGATGTGTGCCCAAGTGCCACGTTTGAGTGGGAAACTTCAGACCCTCCTTTTCTACCTGGACACGGAGGTGAGGAAGCGTCCCCATCAGTCTTCTACAACAATCAAGGCTGGAAGCACCACACATCCAAAGCTTGAGTCAGATCCTGGGTGGGTAAACAGCCCTTGGGAGACTCCTCTTCCCTTTGACTTCACAGGTTGGACTAGATGGCCTTTAAAGGTCCCTTCCAACCCAAAGCAGTCTATGATTCTATGACTGGAAGGCTTGGATCATAGCAAGAACCTTGCTGAGCTTCCTAGGCCTATACAGGATCTCACAGCACTACTTTCTACCTCTCTGTAGCCACAGGAGCTCTGGAAAGCCACCACGAGCAGCACCAGTGCCAAGCAAACCTCTCTGAAGCACTGGAGAGCACTGGATGACCAACTTGGTGTCCAGGCTGGGCAGAAAAAGGGAATCTTGCCTCTCCCAGACTCCTCTCGTGGGTATTTCCATCACCACGTCCAACCCCAGTGCTTGGCAAGGAGCCCAGCTTTGGAGCAAGTGACCCGTGGGGATAACGAGTGGCAGGGAGAGGACTGAACCCAGCCAGACATGTCTTGGATCCACTGGGTA
>NW_008601040.1:9308-9839 GCF_000691845.1 Merops nubicus | reverse complement strand
CAGCAGGACCAGATTGCTTTCGGCTGCAGAGCTCTGTCCTGCCCATGAATATTTCAAGGTCAACAGCTATCAGGTGATGCTTCCTGGCATCTCAGTTTCAAGGTGGTCAGGAGGCACCGTGTGCACTACCCCATCCAAATTTTGGCAGCCTCCTGCTCTCCACGTTTTCCCTGAGCCACCTCTGTGCTGACCACAGAGGGAATTTAAGGGTGCATCTGGATTGGTAAATAAATGGACTGAGGGTCCTTCTCTGGGCATGATGCAGCTTGTGTCCCACAGGTAAAGTCCTTTCTCTCCACAAGCTGTATCCAGGGTCCCTGTTTGGGGTGGTCCCTGGTCCATCATATCTAATGCTTGCATGAAGAAGAGTGTGGCCAGCTGGTCAGGGAGGTTCTCCTGCCCCAATCCTCTGCCCAAAGGTGGCCACCTATGGAATACTGGGTCCAGATCTGGGCTCCAAACATCCAGAGAGACCAGGAGCTACTGGAGAGAGTCCAGCAGAGGCTGGGAAGCTGCTGAGGGGCTGGAGCA
>NW_008601040.1:0-9018 GCF_000691845.1 Merops nubicus | reverse complement strand
CTCCTGGCTGTGCCCCTGGGCACCCTGCTGGGGGTGAGCTGATGGAGCAGGGGTGGGATGAGATGATCTCCAGAGGTCCCTCCCAGCCTCACCATCCAGTGATGACATCCCCTGTGCTGTCCCAAACCATCCCAGGTCTGCACTGAGCTGAAGTCATGCCAGGGACCACGCTAATGACCTAACCAGTGGGAAGGTGCCACCTTCCATGTCCTGGCTTGCTTCATCCAACGGGTGCTGAGCAGGGCCCTGGGCTGTGAGCCCCACTGAAACACCTCAGTCTGGGCTTCACAGACCTGGGCCTCCAAGTTTTGACATCTAAGCCTGGAACACAAGGAAGTGCTCTCTGGAGAGCAAGGCTTGGAAGGTGTCTCAGCACCCAGAGGCAGGACTTCAGGGCCACCAACTCAGCAGAGCTGGGGTGGGTATTTACCTAGTGTGCTGCTCTTCTTCTGCGTCGTCTCCAAGGCTAGAGAGGAAAGAAACCACCAGGATGTGAAGACCAAGGGCTCTTTATCCTGGTGTTTGAAAAACCAGCATGATTTGCTTCCCTCCAGGAAGACCTTGAGACCCCCCCCAGCACAGCAAACCACTCCATGCATGGCTGAAGACCCACAACCACCCTGCGCCCTGCTGACCCTCTCCCTGCCACCCACACCACTCCTGGATGTGCCTGTAGGGTCCATGTAGGACCCAGACCTGTCTCCTGGGGCTTTTTGGGTGGCTGAGCTCCACGCTAGCATGGAAGTGAACTGGTCTCCTCCACCCCAAGCTCCTTCCTTCCCTCCTCCCTTCTGCTGAGTGTTGTTCAGCCTGGAGAAGAGAAGGCTCCAGAGAGACCTTCTTGTGGTCTTCCAGGACTTCAAGGAGCCTGGGGAGGGACTTTTGAGCAGGGCTTGTTGGGACAGGACAAAGGGGAGATGGTTGGAAACTCCAAGAGGTGATTCTGCCATGACATGGATTTGCTCTGAGAGAAAAGCTGCTTAGGTTGGAAAGAGCTGAGCTGGTTGGTGCTGTATCCTCTGCCAGCCTGCCTGGAAGGAGGCAAAACGAATTCCCAGTCTGCAAAGTCTGGCCCCATCCTGCAAACACCTGCACAGCACCCTCAGGGGGGTTCAGCACCGCTCCAAGGGCGCTGAGAACGAAGCCCTGATGGTTTTAGCAACGCTGGTCCAAGGTTTTTCTGCTCCCAGCTCTGCTGGAGCTGCCTCCCCACCCAGAGCAGACCCTGCAGGGGGTGGGAAATGGGGTGGAGCTCCTGCACACGTCGTGATCTGTGCTTGGAGAGCTCTGGGGCTGCTCTCAGAAGGTGGTCTCAAGAGAAGTGTGGGGGTCCTGTTGGCACCAACAACACGAGTCCCACACTTGGCATCAAGCAGAGATGTCTGTGCCCTCAGGACTGCAGACACATGAGGGTCAACCACACAGAGACACCTTGCAAAGAATCATAGAGGTTGGAAGGGACCTCAAAAGATCATCTAGTCCAACCCCCCAAAGGAGGGAGAGAAGGTGAAGGTGTCTTTTGTCAGAGCAAGGGATCATCCAGGATCCATTCCTGGCCAAGGAGGACTCCTGGATAGGCAGAAGAAATGAAAAATAAAAGGAAAAAGAAGTCTTCTTGTCCCAAGTCCTTGTGTTCCCACCACACCACAGAGCCCAGATTGCTCCTCAGGCATCAGAGCCAGAGCCCAGCGTGGTGTGTCTGCAGTTGAGGCTGTTTTGCCCCAAACCATGTCATTTTAGCACATTTTGGTGAGTGAAAACATCTCCCTGGAGGCTTTTCCAGCTGGGGTGCTAATGGTTTTCCTCCCCCTGACTTGTACCAGCTGCCTTCTCCTCCTCTCCTCTCCAGCTGGCTGCCAACTTGTCTGGCCACCCAAAAAGCCAGGAGGAAAACACAGAGGAGGCTCAGAGGGGGAAAGATCAGTCAGAACTGGGCAGCAGAGATTTAATGCTGGGCTTCAGCTTGGGTAGGGCTCTGCTCTGCTGGGAGCACCAAAGCCTGGTGGCCTGGTTGAGCTGGGCTAGGGTTGGTTTTTCACCTGGAGCTGGGCAGGAGCTGTAGCAGGGCAGACAGCCAGAGCAGCTGGGGGGGGGTTTTACTTGATGCCAGGCTGACCCCATGTCTGTATGAGGGTGAGAGATCCCTGGAATAGGTTGCCCAGAGGGGTGGTGGAGGCCCCACCCCTGGGGACATTCAAGATCTGGCTGGATGAGGCTCTGAGCAGCTTGATCTTGTTGATGTCCCTGTTTATAGCAGGAGGGTTGGACTAGATGACCTTTGGAGGTCCCTCCAGCCCAAATGTGCTGTGATTTCCTACAGGGATGCAGGAGGAACAGCAAACAGCAGCAATAACAACAGATAACAAATTCTACAAAGGAGACAGATCACCACACGGCCTCTGGCCAGCCAAAAACTGTGGCTTGCACCCCCCCAGCCCTGCTGCTCTGGGCAGGGGGTCAGCACAGCAGTGAACAACCCCTGGCTCCAGGGGAAAACCCAACCCAACCAGGGCTCCTGGTCACCTGCGTGGTGGGAAGCTGGGGCAGGGACATCCAAGTGGCTCTGCAGGAGCTGGGGTGAATGCAGCATGAACAGCCTTGGCTGGGGCAGGTGGATCTGGTTCCTCTGGTGCTGGAACCATGAAGAGCTAGAGCACAAGCTCCAAAAACCATGATGAAAATTTGCAGGCTGGGGCACAGCTCTGCTCCACAGGAAGGTGGCAGGGCTGCCATGGACCATGTTGGCTCTGCTGGGGCTGGAGAGGGCTGTACCTCTGCCAGCAGACCTGCCCAAACTCTATGATCTCTGGGCTGAAGCATCTGGGGGATGTCTGTGTCCCAGCAGAATGACCAGGAGGAAAAGGAGAGCCCTGGGTCTCAGAGCTGGGAGCAGGGGGAGAGAAAGTCAGGGCAAGGAAGGAAGGCACCTGAGAAAGCTGGGAGTTAAACCAGGTCCCCAGGTCTGGGACAGACTTTGGAGCAGGAACTGTTGGGACAGGACAAGGGGGATGGTTGGGAAGTCCAAGAGGGAGATTTAGACTGGAGAGAAGGGAGAGATTTTGGATGCTGAGGGTGGTGAGCCCCTGGCCCAGGCTGCCCAGAGAGGTGGTCGCTGCCCCATCCCTGGCACCATCCCAGGGGAGGTTGGATGGAGCTCTGAGCACCCTGCTCTAGCTGCAGATGTCCCTGTCCCTGCAGGGGTGGGACAGGGTGACCTTGACAGGTCCCTTCCCACCCAAACCCATCTAGGATTCCATGATCTATGTCTCTAGAGCTGTAGCTTGGCCCATGACCCCTGAAGTTGCTCCCGGGACATTCAGGGGACAGAAAGAGCTGTGCCTTGTCAGTCTGCCTTCTCCTCCTGCCTTCCCCCTCCTCGCTCCTGAGCCCAGATCCAGCTGCCCTGATGCAAAACATCCATCTTCTGGGCAAGACAGATAGTCCAGGGGGTTCCTCAAGCTGGAGGAAGGACACTCTGGGGCACACCCAGGTCTGTGATGCTCTCAGTACAACCCCAGGGAAGGGGACAGGGGGATGAGGATGAGGATGGTCTTCTGCTGACCCCTTGCCTGCCTAGGAAGGATATTATTAACAGGCAGACCAGCAGCCAAAGTCCTCCCTCCACTCTGAAATCCTACAGCAAAGGTCCAAGGTGACCCACCACAGAGGGGATGAATAGAGCAATGCATTCACTCACAACATATGGTGTAGCAAAGGAGGGAGCAAGCTGACTCCAAAACCAGGATTTGGAGGAAGGATGGACCCAGGCAATCAGTCCAACTCCAATCATGCAGCAACTGCCAGCAGAGAGACTCGTGAGCTCCTTGCATCATCCTGGAATCTCCACTTCCATGGGTCAGGGAGCACCTCCAAGAACCAGAACCCTCAGACACTGTATAAAGAGACACCCCAATCCCACCCCAAGCAGCCAGCTCTTATAGAGGGGGCTTCTTGCCCCACCTCCAAGTTCATGTGGAAGGTGGGAGCACCTGGTGGTGATCTCCTCATCAGTTCCCACCCAAAGGTGGCCAGAACCTGGGTGAAAACCCATCAGGAGGGGCTTCCTTGCCTAATTGTGGACATCATCCCTGTGCCAACCCTCACTGAGGGCTGGGGGTTGAACCAGCCAGGAGAAGGTCTGGTGGGACCCCTCCCCAGCCACACTGAATCCTGGGTTTGAAATGCAGATCTAGCAACAACAAAACTTTCTGTTGCTTTTATTCTTCTGGTGCAACTTTGTCTGAGGTCTGGGATCCATAACTGCTGGGGAAGGAGAAGCCTCCCAAAGGACCCAGGACATTTTTGTTCATAGGAACAAAAACTGCTGTAGAAAATGAGTGTTTTTTCTTTGATTCAAAGGGATGGTTGACATCAAAGTGCCCTTGGATTCTTTCCAAAAGCCTGAGTCTGAAATGTCTTTTCTTTCTCTCCTCCCTGTTTGAGTGGTGCTGATCTCCAGCCCAGGTTTGCTTCAGGCTCAGCTTTGCACAGAGCCTCAGGTGAATCTCAGAGATTCTCTGTGCAAAACACTCCAGAGGAGCCTGGGGAGAAGAAGGTCGATGGTAAAATGCCATTAACACCTTCAGAGGTGGAATCTGTCAGGGGATCCAGCTCAGCACAGATTTTAAGCCCTCCCAGCCTTTCAGCAATTAAAGGGGACCTATAAGAACACTGGGGAGGAAGGAATGGCTTCCAACTGGAAGAGGGGAGATTGAGATGAGAAATGAAGAAGTTCTTCACTCTGAGGGTGCTGAGCCCCTGGCCCAGGCTGCCCAGGGAAGCTGTGGATGCTCCATCCCCCAAGACCAGGGTGGATGGGGCTTGGAGCAACCTGGCCTGGTGGGAGGTGTCCCTGCCCATGGCAGAGGTTGGAACTGGATGATCCTGAAGGTCCCTTCCATCCCAACACCTTCCAGGACTCAATGATTCTACCTGTCTTGTCTGAATATGCAGATTTCCAGTTAGCAGAATAACAAAAGCAGCTCTTGCAAAGCATTTCTTTGCCAACCTAAACTGCCCACAGGCACTTCTGAGGTGGGAAGAGTCTCACTAACCTTGGGCTATTTAACCTTAGGAGGAGAATCAGCCTCTCTGGGATCCCACCTTCACTGGTGAAGCAAAGGCAGAGTGGATGGGGATCCCCCACCTGCCTCCAGCTTGGCTCTGGGGGGAGAGGAGCAGCCTGAGAAGATGCCCCACTGCTCTCCACTTAACCTTGAGGGACCTTGGGAGGGTGGCTTGGAAAAGACATCACCTATTTGGATGGCAAAAGTTAAAAGCTGTTCCAGGGGGTGGAAAAAAAAACCCCAGAGGTGGGGGTCAGGTTGGGAACGATGGGTTTACACTCTTGGCAAGGTTCAGGTCCAAGAATGATGCTGATGGTGCATGAAAGCACCGTGCCTGGGAGCAGAGGAAGAGCCCAGGCTCCCAAGGGATCCACCAGCAGGCAGGGGACAAGCCAGGAGAGAGGGTGGCTGGGTTTTAAGAACATTTCCAGCGAGGCAGCAGCCTCCAACAAAGTGTTTCCTGCAGGTCTAGTGCCCACAGCCTCGTCTCTGTGTGCTCCTTGCCTCTGCCTGGATCATCAGCAGGGAGCCAGGGAGGGGCTCCAGACCTTGGGGACTTTATTGTCACAGAGAGAAAATAGCAAAAAAAAAAAGAGCTTTGCAGCTGGGGCTTTGTGGGGAGCAAATGGGCATCTCTGAAAGATTTGTTCCTGCTGCTGAGGGCAAGGTGGCCCCTGCAGAGCACTGGGGAAGGGATTTCAGGGCTTGCTTTGCTCAGGGAGATAAGGGAGAGAAGAGGATGAAAGATCTCTGCTGGGAGCCCAGCAGGAGAGAGTTGGGCTGGGGCAGCTGAGAGGAGAAGGCTCCAGCTGGGGAGACCTGCTGGGGGCTGCCAGGACTGCCAGGGGCCTGGCAGAAACCTGGGGGGGACTTTGGAGCAGGGACAGGACAAGGGGGGATGGTTGGAAACTCCAAGAGGGAGATTTAGACTGGAGAGAAGGAAGAAATTGTTGCTGCTGAGGGTGTTGAGCCCCTGGCCCAGGCTGCCCAGAGAGGTGGTCGCTGCCCCATCCCTGGCACCATCCCAGGGGAGGTTGGATGGAGCTCTGAGCACCCTGCTCTAGCTGCAGATGTCCCTGTCCCTGCAGGGGTGGGACAGGGTGACCTTGGAAGGTCCCTTCCCACCCAAACCAGTCTGGGATTAGATGATTCTATGCTCACACTGGCATAAGAAGGGCAAACTGGGCATCCCTCACTCATTGCCACATAACACTCAGCACCCTGACATCCCAACCATCCCCACCAGCCTCCCCTAGAGCCCTGGGTACCTCCTTGGGCAGCTTTTGGACCTCCTCACCTCTATGCCACCAGAGCCTGGCTCTTAAGCTGGCCAGACCTCCCCACCTGCCTGCAGACAGGTCTGAGCTGCTCTGCAACAACCCCAACTCTGCATCCAGCAGAGGTTCAGGACTTCCAGGCTGTGGGTCAGCAGCCAAGGGGGTGCCAGGGTTGGAGCCAGCTCCTTTGGTGGGCACCCTGTGGTCCCCCTGTGAACTGGAAACGATTTTGTTTGGGAAAACAAACACACAGAAGCCCAGAGTGGTTGTTCCATGGTTGTGTTGGCAGAGGAGGGGTGGTGGAAGCAGAAGGACCTTGCTTGACCTCTCCACACCACAGTGATGTTCCAGGGACATCCCTCAAGCCCTGCCCAGCAGGGCCAAGGGATTTGGGCACCTCTTTGACTGAAACAGTGAATTCTGACTGCACTTAGAGGGTTTTTTTCCTGCCTTTTGACTGTCTCAGAGCCCAGCTTTCACTTGTGCTTCCATGTGGACCATTGCTTTACCCTGTAGGAACTTGTGTCTCCCCCATCTCACTCCCCACCTTGAGATTTTACCCAGAAAACAAGAGAATCCACCTTGTGCCAACACCTCTGAACCGAAGGCATCGCTCCAGGCATGGAAAGGTTACAAAAGCAAATACAAAATTCCTCTCCAAGAGATGTGTCCTCTTCTGACAGCACAGAGACTGGGCTCTGATCCCCTCTGCTGGCACAGCTCTCACCCCACGTCTCTCCAGCATCACTGGCACCTCTGCCAGGCTGCAAGGAGGGGCTGAGCAGCTCTGGGCAAGCCCAGCACTGTTTGTGTATTCCTTCTCCTTGCTGCTGCTTTCCCCATTTCAAGGTCTGCTCGTTCCCCCCTCCTCCTTCGGCAGCCCCTCAGGAGAAGGAAGCAGCAGAATAACAAAGTGCTGTTGCTAACGAGCCAGGGAGGAGGTGAGCAGCTTCCTGATGGAGCCAGCACCCACAGAAAGCCTGTGGAAATCCAGGGAGATCTTTCCCCTGCCTTCATTTTGGATTCGAAGCTGCTCCAGGGGGATGCAGATGATGGGAAGAGGCTGGGAAGACACAGGGAATTACTGAGGGGCTGCTGAGAAGATTTCGAGTCCAGCTTCTTGCCCCAAGGGGATCATCTTGGCCCAAGCTGTTCCTCAGAGGTGCAGCTTGTCTTTAGTATCTCCAGGGCTGGGAGCTGAACCTTCTCCCAGCCAGACCTGGGGTTTCTCTCCCCTTGTCCCTGCAACACGACTCGCTGCTGCCTGCCAGAACTCTGATTCCTGGCTGCCCTGGGCCAAAAGGATGAGCAGCTCATTCTGAACCTGGCCCAAACCTTGGAGGCAAGACAGGAGCTGGACTGGGCTTTGAGCTCGGGTTCCTCAGCATGGCCAGGTCCCAAGGTTGGTGTGGCACAGACCTGGCATTGTGAGACCTGACCAAGGTGTTTACCAGCACAGAGAGTCAGTATCTTCATGCTAGTGAAGCTTGAGGCACTCTGCCTGGGGAGCTGCTATGGGAAACGAGCTCCTCAGAAGAGCTGTGTGTAGGAACAACCACCCTCATGTGGGATCTGGCATCACTGGACCCACACGAGTTGAGGAATCCCCCCCAGGATGCTCCTTCCTTTGGCTGAGCTATCTCAGAGGCAGCAGGTTGGCCCCTGGGTTTTAACCTGAACTTCTCTTTGCTGCAGCTCCTCCCCAAACTCTTTCTGGCACGGCGTGGAGGACAACTGAGAGCACCACACTGCAAGAAAAGGCACTGCAAACAGAAATCAGATCTTCATGCACACCACAAGGGGCTTTTCCCCATGCACTGGACGTGCCTGGCCTGGGGGACTGCTCTACCTGCTGTGTGCTGGGAGCTGCAGAGGGAAGGAGTCCTCAAAGGAGAGGGAGCACCCCAACTGCAGCCTCACCCCAGGGCCCTTACTCCCTTCTGGATCCCAGCACCCTTCTTGAGCATCTTTTCAAGGGATCTTCTCCCAGCTGCTCCATCATTCCTCCCTACAGCCAAGAAATGGGACTCCAAGGGCAACGCCTGGGGGATGTCCAGGGGGACAAGGCAGGAGCCACACAGCACTGCAAACCCCACGGCCAGCAGCACCAGGGGGTGCTGACTGGCTCCCTACCTCGTGGTGAGGGATCCCTGGCTAAGGGTGTCACCCTCTGCCAGCAGCTCATCTTCACTGTGGTAATACATCTCCTCCTCTTCCATCCTGCGAGGTGGGGACACGGAAACCATCAACCCCTGGCCTCCTGGGGGTTGGTGATGGGGTGGTGAGGTTGGTGCCCGTGGCCCTTGGGGTGGGCAGAGGTGAGGGAAGGGCAGCAGGGCAGCCTGACAGTGCTCACAGTGACCTGCTGTGGGGTAAGACTCCAAACCAGAGGACGTGGGGAAGCTCCCAAGGACAAAAGCAGCTGTTGGAACCAGGTTTAGTGCAGTTGGCAGAGAATCACAGAGTTGTTCTGGTTGGAAGAGATCTTTATGGTCATGGAGTCCAACCACCCCCCAGCCCTGCCAGGTCCCCACTGCCCCGTGTCCCTCATCCCACATCTCCACGGCTTGGGAACCCCTCCAGGGGTGGGGACATTTACTTCATCTTTCCAACAGGAAGGATTTTTCACCAACTGTGTATAAACCAACATCCAAAAGTCCCTCTGCTCAGCACTG
>NW_008601039.1:6288-7605 GCF_000691845.1 Merops nubicus | reverse complement strand
AGCCCTTCTACAGACAGCCAAAAGTAGCCTCATGATCACAGGCCCTTGTTCTCATGGGGGACTTCAATCACCCTGCTATCACAGACCAGGAGGTTCCTGCAGTGATAATGGTGATTACTGATGATAACTTTCTGACACAGGTGGCAGAGGAGCCAATGAAGAGAGGTGTGCTGCTGGACCTTGTACTAACAAACAAAGAAGGTCTGGTTGAGGATGTGAAGGTTGGGAGCAGGCTTGGTTGCAGTGACCATGATATGTTGGAGTTCAGGGTCATGCAAGGAAGAAGTAGGGCAATAAGTAGGATTTCAGCCCTGGGCTTCAGGAGGGATAACTTTGACCTCTTTAAAGAACTGGTTGGAGGAATCCCCTGGGTTAGGACTCCAGCAGGTAGAGGGGCCCAAGAGAGATGGTTAATATTCAAGCACCACTTCCTCCAAGCTCAAGCTGGGTGCATTCCTATGAGTAAAAAATCAAGTAGAGGGGGCAGGAAACCTGCATGGAAGAGCAAGGAACTTCTGGAAAATCTCAGATGGAAGAAGAAAGTTTACAGGATATAGAAAAAGGTCACTTGGGAGGAATACAGGAACACTGCCGGAGCATGTAGGAAGGCTAAGGCCCACTTGGAATTAAATCTGGCAAATGATGTAAAAGACAACAAGAAGAACTTCTTCAGTGGGAAAAGAAGACCAGGGAAAACGTGGGCCTGCTGCTGAATGAGGTGGTTGCCTTGGTGACAGAGGTTACAGAGAAAGTGGAGTTACTGAATGCCTCCTTGGCTTCAGTCTTCTTCCTGGTCTGCTAACACCAGCCCTCAGGAATCCCAGTCCCTGGGGGTAAAAGACAAAGTCTGGAGGAAGGAAGACTCTCCCTTTGTCAAGGAGGTTTGGGCTGGAGATCCTTTAGGCAAACTGGACACCCACAGATCCTTGGGCCCCGATAGGATGCAGCCACCAGTGGTGAGGGAGCTGGCTGATGTTACGGCCAAGCCCCTCTCCATCGCATGTTTGAAAGACCTCACCACGGGAGAGCTGCCTGAGGACTGTAGAAAGGGCAAGGTCACTCCAGTCTTCACAAAGGGCAAGAAGGAGGACCCAGGGTACTACAGGCCAGTCCTCACCTCCATCCCTGGAAAGGTGACAGAATGGTTCATTCTGGAGGTCACCTCTAAGCTCATGGAAGAAAAGCAGGTTATCTGACCATGGATTCACAAAGGGAAAACCATGCTTGACCAATCTGATAGCCTTCTGTGATGGTCTGAGTAGCTGGGTGAGAGGAGAGCAATGGATGCTGTCTACCTCAACTTAATCCAGGCTTTTG
>NW_008601039.1:668-6172 GCF_000691845.1 Merops nubicus | reverse complement strand
AGTCCAGCTGGAGGCCTGTAGCTAGGGGTGTTCCCCAGAAGTCAGTACTGGGTTCAGTCTTGTTCAACACATTCATCAATTATCTGGATGAAGGGATGGAGCAAGTTGGCAGATGGTACAAAACTGTGCTGCCATTCAGCGAGAGCAGGGCAGGCTGAAGACTGCTGGGTGGAGGGGAACCCAATGAGGTTCAACAAGGGCAAGTGTAGGTTCCTGTGCCTAGGAGAAACAGCCCCATGCACCAGTCCACTTTAGGTGTTGAGCTGCTGGAAAGCAGCTCCAAGGAGAAGGACATGGGAGCGCTGGTGGATGGTGAATTAACCAAGCACCAGAAGCATGCCCTTGTGGCCAGTGTCAAGAGGATGGTACAAGATTCTTCAGTGGTGCCCAGTGATAGTACAAGGGACAACAGACACAAACTAGGACACAGGAAGTTCCACCTAGAGATAAGGAGAAACTTCTTTACTTTGAGGGTGGTGGAGCACTGGAGCAGGCTGCCCAGCAAGATTGTGGAGTCGCCTTCTCTGGAGACTGTCAAAACCCACCTGGATGTATTTCTGTGCAATTTGCTGCAGGTGAACCTGCTTTAGCAGAGGTGTCAGACTAGATGATCTCCAGAGGTCCTTTCCAACTCCTACCATTCTGTGTCTCTGAGTCTGTAATTTCTCTGTAATCACTAGGAATTACAAATGGAAACATTTTCTTTGTTGTTTTAAATAATTTTTGGGAAGGGAATTCCTTTCCAGGTAGATGTCCAGCTGACAGACTATGAAATAGAGTATGCATTCAATCACAGGGTAAATTGCACTGAAGAAACAAAATTACCACAAAACAAGACTTCCAAACACCAGAAACTGAACTGGGATGACCAAACTTGCAGAAGAGGCACAAATAAATCATCCAATCTTTTTGTCTTGCAGAAAGAAGAGAAAAGAAAGAGAAAGGAGAGAAAGAGGGAAAGGCAGAACGAGGAGACACTGTGCACAGGCATCAGTGCTCTCTGGAAATACGAATGGCGATATGTTGTGATGTGTCATAATTGGCCCTTGCAAAGCACCCCTGCAAAGCAGATTTAACAAAGTGCCTTGTGTGGTCTACCTGGGTAGCTCTCTTCCAGCACTGAGCATCTCTTCTCACCTTCATCTTGGCTTCCATGCACCTGGACTTACAGTGGTTTGTTTCTGGGACTATCAGGCATCTGATCTTGCTTAGAATACATGGATTTGTTCTTTAGCTCCCATATAACACATATCGTTGCTCAGAGAACAAAGGATAAATATGGGAATGTTTCTGAGAAAAATATTGTCTTTGCTTGTTTCATTAGCCCTGTGCCCGCAATACAGCAGCTGCTTGTGTGTTGAGGAAATCTGTGAAGACATTGGAACAGGACACCACCATTGTATTGGGTATCAAGAAAAGATGGCTCAATGTTGTACTTAGATGTGGCTGTCACTGTGCGGTAGCACAGGAAGAATTAGCCAGAGCTGTGAAAATACGGTAATGCTAGAGCCCTGATTACTGATGTTTAAGAGGAAAATCTTTTTAAAAGCTTAAAGTAAGGGGGTGGGGACACGAGGGGTGGGAGGTGAGAAGAGAGGAAGGAAGAAAAGCTTTGTGGTTAGAATGACCCCACGACAGAGATCCGTGGTACTGGAGGCAGGTGAGAAGTGTGCTGGGTCAGTGCCTGTTGGTGCCTGTGTCATAGCAGCTTCATGCTGTCTTGCTAGCCAAAACCTCTCTGCAGGTTGCCACTGTTCTAGCATGCGGGACAGAGACGTGGACACAACACAGGTGCCGCAATGCAGGAAAGGTAAGTTATGTGACCAGCAGCCCCAGGGGTCTCTGCTGGGCCCAGGGGGGCTCTGCTGGTCCCCTGGGAGGTGCCAAGCAGTGTAATGGTAGCCATCCTTCCTCAGGACAGCTCCCCATGCTTGTAGGGGACAGGGACCAGCCACTGCTCCCAGCCACTGGTGACACTGCCGATGGAGTGAGCTGCACTTGTGCTGTCAAAGGAAAATTTAAAAAATAGGAACGAAAGTCAATGCTGCACTGAGAAAGCTAATCATTAAAGTTTCCTTTTACTTAAAAATGTAAATTGGACATCTACTTTGTGTGGATTTTGCACTCACTTATTTTAAATGGATCATGAAATAGGGTCAGATATAGTGATTCTGAAATAGCTTCAGCTACTCATACTTGCAAAGCTGTGAAATTGATTATGTTTTCCATGAGGAAAATAAAATAAAATATATTTTAAAATATTGTTCCATTTCTGTCTTTGAGAGATTCATCCTATAAGGCACTAATGGAGCTGTCAGTCCACAAGCAATTGATTTTTATGTAGACATATCCATAATTCCATTCGTCTTACCTGAGTGGGTATGTTTGGTATAGACATAAATGGGAAAAAAATGGGCTCAAACAACCCAATACCAAAAATAAGAAAATATTTTAAAATATCAGGCAATGTTTTTAGTCTTTCATTAAGTTTTCTTAGACTTCAGAAAAGATTTGCAGCACATATACAGCAATCAGGATTATATTTTACTTCACTTTCATAGAATTCACAAGCAGAACCTTCCAAGGCACACATAATTTATTTTAGCCAGAAAAGCCCTATTGTTAGGTTGGGTCCACCCATTCGCAGGAACGTTTACAGCTACCATGATAAATCTGCACTTTCCCTTGGAAAAGGAGCATTCTAGCAAGGAGGAATAAACCAAAGTGTAGACAAGTCTTTAAAACTGTATTCTGTAGAAAGATATTCAGAGATAAGACTGCATAATGGCCTAGCCCTTCACTGGTGTTTAAACTGGCAGGGGCGACTGTTAGCTCCTTGCACTTGGCAGCTGCCTGCTGTTCTCTTAGCAGGTTGGACATGTTGGTTTCTCAGGCTCACAGCTGCCAGAGATGGGAACACGAGGAACCGTTCCCAGGACCAGCCTTGCTGCAGAGAAATTCGGCCCCTGGACAACTGTTTCGATAACCAGACTCTTGGTCATGCATTGTGCTGACTCCTAAGACAGGTTTCTGACTTGACTTTCACTCTATCACTGTCTCCAGCAGTGGTGAGGTCTCTGGAGCTTAAACCAAGTGCAAGAACAGGCCATCTCAGAATTTAGTAAAAAAGAAGACAAATCAGCACACCAACTTGGGTAAGCAGGGAATCATGGAAGAACTCCAACGCAAAAGAAGAGCATACAGGAGGTGGAATCAGGGATGGCTACAAAGGAGGAACTTGGAAATGTTGTCTGGACATGTAGCGATGGTGTCAGGAAAGCCGAGCTCGGCTGGAGTTTTGGCTTGCACATCAAGGGTAACAAGAAGAGCTTCAATTGCTAAATTAGTGGTAAAAGGCTGAACAGGGAAAATGGCTGATGGTTCCTGAATGGGCTGAGTGATTTAGTGAGAGTGGGCACCAGACAAACCTGAGGAACTCAACGCCTTCCCCACCTTAATCTTTACCATCAAGGTCTCCCAGACATCCTGGGATTCACAGAGGAGAAGGATGACTATTAGTAGATGAGTCAGAGACTGCTGGAGAAACTAGACAAGTTTTGGGGAAACGAGTCCATGGAACTGGAAGGGCTGGGTCCAGAAATGCTGAGAGGGCTGGATGATGCCACAGCAAGGCCACTTTCAATCATCTTAGAGACACTATGGATACCCCTGCCAGCTGAAGAAATGTTGCACCTATATTCAAAAAATACTCAGAGGACAGCCCAGGCAGCTGCAGGGTGTCCAGTCTCACTTCAATTCCTGAAAACAAAACAAAACAAAACAAAACAACAACACAAAACCCCAACACCAACCAAGTTCTCCTAGATGATATTTCTGGACACACAAAGGAGAAGTAGGTGTTTGGGAGTAATCAGCATGGGTTGACCCAGGATAAATTATACCTGTAAACCTGCCTGATTGCCTGTTTTTGATAAAAGAATGGGACTCATAGATGGGGAGACAGCACTGGATTTACCATGAATAGTCATTTACCATGAACGTAGCAACATTTTCAACGGTGTCACCCACAGTGTTCTTGTATCTAGGCTAGGATATTATGGTCTGTACAGGTGCTAACTGGGTGGGTAAATACTGGTTGGATTGGGTGAGAGGGTGGGGGCTAATGAGTTGTACTCACTATGAAGGCTGTACTGTGGCATCTACACTAGGACAGATGCCGGTCCAGCAGCAGAACGGATTGTTCAGAGAGGCTGTGTGGTCTCTATCACTGGAGGTTTTCCAGACCACACTGAGCCCTACGCAAACTGGTCTGACTTCATTGCTGACCCTGCTTTGGAAAAGAGGTGGAACAAGAGACTGACATAATAACAAGGACTGTTCAATGTACAGGTTGTGTAGCTGGGTCTGTTCACATACCACATGTGTGTATATCACATACGCTCACACATCAGAGACCACCACTACCTCAGTACAAGTACCTACAAAACAAGATACTGCTTAACTGGGAAGCACCTGTGACATCTAGCTTAAGCTGTCAGTTTGTGAAAACAAAAGCCCTCACGAAGAGAAGGCATAGAATATGCTGGGGGGTGGGGAACAGGGGGTGGCACGGGAGAGGAAGGCACTGATGGAGATATGTCAGGCAGAAGCGGTGCACAAGGAAAGAATGAGAATTCACAGATTCCTCTAATTATTCTTGTCCAAACAGCAAAGCAGTTCTTTCCTGCAGCTGTAGTTTTCCCTGTCTGTGGCCTTGCTGCACACATAGTTTCTGATGTTGGCACCAAAGGTGATAGAGCCCTCATACATAGTATCTCCTTCACTCTCCAGCTACAACTTACTCCTGGGCATCATTTCAAGTAGCATACCATGCTATCTTGACATAGAAAATAATGTAGAAAGGGGCTAAACAGGGCAGCCTTGATTCTGGTCTGTCCTGCAGATATGTGCAGTTTGCGCTTTTCACATATTTTACTAACAAAGTGGATGGCAGATAGCAGAAGCAGTGAAGGTATTTCGCAACGGATACTGGTTTCTGCCAGCATTATTCAGATTTCTTTGATAATAACAGATTTGTAAGCTGAGAAATGAACGGACAATGTGAACAGATCATGTGGACAGAGCCTCAGAGAAGTTCATTTTCATAGAGGGCTTGCCTTGCAACAGAAGAAAAAAGGGAATGGACTGAGGGTTCTCTTGACGAACGCTGACTGCTAGGTCTTTCTGCTGCCCTACACACTGGGCCTCTTTCTAGATGTTGATGTACAAGTTTCTCCCCATGTGTAGATACTGATGGGTCAGGAGGGTAGTTAACTCGTGCGCACAACCTGCATGTCTCTTCGGAGCACGATGGAAGTTGCTGTCTATCAGCATTACAGCCTATGAACAGCAGTGCTCTTTTGTCAGCGGCTCATAAGCCAGGCAAGCCTGGCTGGGCATTTGTAGACACAGGAATAGATCAATAATTAATATTACCTTAATAGTTCCACTTTCTACTACTAAACGTCAACCTCCAATTCCAGTCAGTAAGGCTTGCTCACCAG
>NW_008601039.1:0-637 GCF_000691845.1 Merops nubicus | reverse complement strand
CTCTTTCCGCTGCATTGCAACAACAGGCTTGACTAGGGGTTGAAATTGTTTCTTCTCCCTCTTCTCTCTGTCTCTCTCCCCCTCACCTACTTGCTTCCCCGCACCCTCTGGTATGGAATATTTCAGCTGAAATTTTTCATGAGGGGACACTTGTGTGCAGGATAACTCTCCCTATTCTTCCAGATAAGTCCAAAGCATTTGAAATAGAGTCCTTCTCACAGTAAACGACCCCAGCCTCTGACTGAGAGCGTGCTTTGCTCTTAGCAGGTTGTGGTGAGGTATGGCACATGGGCTTCAAAGGGTGGAGCAAGAGGTGATATATTGATGATAGTACCTTGGAGCCATTTCTGGAACCTGTTGGCCTGTCACCTTGGCACTCCTGAGGCTGAGCAGTGGGGCTGTGGTGGGTGTAGAGAAAAAATCTCAGAGCTGGCAGAGAGACGTCTGGATGTGACCAATGTCCAAACAACCTGAAGTCACAGATTGTGTTTAGGAGTGCAGGAGGCTTTTGCTTTGCACGCTTGCCTTTTCCCCTTGGTGAGTTTTTCAGGAGATAACAGCTAATGTGGGCATCCCTGCACTGGGGGAAGAAGATTCTGCTGTCTGCAGCATAATCAGTCATGTAAAAACCACAGCC
>NW_008601038.1:0-15419 GCF_000691845.1 Merops nubicus | reverse complement strand
TCCAACCCCTATGATTCTATGATTAATAAATCCCATTGGCTAAGTGTTGTTTTGCAGATTTGTCTTGCACTAGACATTTAAGTATGTTGCATTTTATCACTTCCTAAATACATATGATTTGGTGTCTGGTGCAATTTTCAAATGATTTCCTGTGTAGAAGCAGGTTAGATCAGTATTTAAATGGCAAATACATAGGGAACCATTAGACAGAGTCATCTAGAATAAACTAAACTAGTAGTTCTTTCTCCTGCAACTAAAACTGAAACGCTGCCCAAGCCCACTGCTAGGACATGCAGTGCTTTCTTCTTGAAATCCCTGCCTTCTCTGTAAGGCCACATCCAAAGTCAGGCTCTAGGCCACTCTGCTTTGGAGTCAAGCTATGCTTCCTCTTTAACAATAACAGAATGCCAATGATCATAATAGCTGAGTCTGTCAAACTAGCTACTGAGGTCAAGTGTTATATTGTGCATTCTGTAACAAGAAGGAAAGACGCTCTTGTGTACCACTGAGAAAGGCAAATACAGGCTTTTGGAATGATCAAATACTCCCCCTTGGTCAAGTATAGAACCAAACTGTGATGCCCAACTAGAAGGCACTGAAATGTGAACTACTCATCTAGAAAGGTGTTTTTTTTTTTTTTTTTTCCCCACTTTATGATTATGAAAAGAGCTGAAAAAAATATTTTGAAACATATATGCTAAATTGAAAAGTATTAAACTAATAACATGATAAACATTTAATTGAGTGCAACCTGAGAGACACTTCAAATATTCATAAGGTCCAATAAGATGAGGAATAAGAAGGCAAAAAAAGACAGTATACAGATAGACAGAGACTTCAAATTATTCAGCTAAGTTCAAGAGCAATTACAACATGAAAGCAGGTATAGTAACCAAAAATGGAAGTTTTCTGAATCTCAGCGAACACTTTAAATTATATTGAAATTCACAGACTGTGGTTAAAGTATTTATATACTTTTATTGAGAAACATCATTACCTTCCTATAAAGTTCATGAATGATTTTACTCTTCTACCTAATATGAATCCTGTTAATACAAACTGCACACATACATGATTTTTCTGTATAATTTCAAATACAGCATTTTCAAATGTAGTAGGCTTTTGCTTGGTGTGGCAAGAGCTGCAAATAAAAGGACACTGAAATCAGAAATAGAGGAAAACACAGACATTGTTACATCGGCAGAGAAGTGCCAGCAGTTCTGACTAATCAAGAGTTATCTTTGTATCTATGAGAGTAAATGTAGTTGTTCTTATGTATTTAGATGCTATGTGTAATAACAGAATGAAACCTTTAATTCTTCTTGACAATGAAAAGAAGAATTTGGCACAATTAATTGATTAAGCATCTTCTAAATAAAATATATATAATGTGATAAGATTTCAAAATTCATACAACCGATTTGTTCCTCAAAATGCAAACGTTTCATCTCTCATTTGGTTCTAAATTGGAATTTAGAATTGGAATGGGTTGAGTACAAGAGGATTTGACAATTCCAGATACAGTGTAAACTTCCCATGGCACAAGGACGCAGGCAGAATTTCACTCAGTCTGCGTGAATGAAATCTGTTGTATAACTCACTTCCCATGCTAGAAAAAATTGCTGCCATAGTTCTTATGAGACTTAAAATATAGCACAACTTAGACACAGAGAAAAACTCCATGGGTACATGTGGCGCTGTAAGAAAAGACATTCTTTCAGTCATTCTGAACTGCTTTTCAGGATTTCAGAAAGCTCACAACCAGTAGCAGTCAATATAAGAGTAAAAAATAGAGGCTGAGTATAGTGCACAGGCTTCAAAAATTGGAGAAGCATCTTTATTACTTCTAAGATAACTGCCTTCTTCTTCTTAAAAAAAAAAAAAATACAGATGATGTGAAAAGGTGCTACTACATTATTATTTCAGTTTCAAAACAGAGGCTTGATCTAGTCATCTCATTAGCCGGTAACACCAGGCTGAACTCTGTGTTAATCGGCTCCTTCAAAGCCTCCATTTTTAGGTAAATGAATTTCCCTATCCATTGGCTAAGGCACACAGGGTTTGTGTAGGACAATGCTTTGAAAGTTTCCTGCAAACTCAGGTCCTTTTAGCTTCCAGATTTCCATCTCTTTTTCAATTCTTAGTCCTGCAGCATTGTAGCTTTAATTTATGTTAATGGGTGCTTGGATTATAGTACTGTTGCCAGAGCGTCTGATATGTCTACATCGCTTCTCTGTTCTGTGACAATGCCTTCAGTGATTAGCAGGGCACATTTAAACGTTGTTTGCACTGATATATAAACTTCTGTGTGGCTTTTAAGCAAGAAGATAGTGGCAAAAACTTTTGAGTATGTAACAGACGGAGAGCCAAGCACAATGCATTAGTGGCAGATCATTCGGCACTGCTACACAGTGGAGAGAGAGAGATTAAACATTCTTCATTTGCTAGTTATGCTGAAGATTGTTCTCATGTAGGAATAACCTTCAGGTCTCCCTTTTCAGTTTACCTCATTAATTAGTAGTCACATCTGTCTAATCTATTTGCATGTTTAGATTCTGTATTATATTGATTTGCAGTAATTTCTTCAGCCATGTCACATCTAAGCTGTACTCACAGAATACAAATTTATACATGTTCCATTAATGTGGGGCTTTTTTTGTTTCCATCCTTAGCTAGGAGAGTAAAGGTCAAGATAAAAAATTTCTGGAATAATTTAGCTCAAGTCAGTAAAATTCTCTACTGGGCTTGCTTGCTTTCTTTTCTTGTCTCTTCAATTAATTTCAAACGTGGATCCCATTTATTGTATTTTCACAGTAGTTTGTCATTCACTTTTAAACAGAAACCAACAAGAGTTGTTATCCAGTCCAACAGCTAGTAATCGATGACAGATATAGATTCAATTTGCCTGAGACAGGAAGTAAGGGAACCTGGATCTCCTACTTCCTCAGTTTTTGTAGCAGACACTAATATACTACACTCTAAAAAAAAATCTTCTGCTGTCAGTGTTACAAGCACTTGTCAACATTCATTTTATTTGAGCTAAATTCATTTGTTTGTGTTACAATAAGAAAGAATTTAGCTGGAGTCTATGAATGTCTCTGATATGTAAAGCTTGATATTTTCCCCTGTAATTCCATCCCACATCCTTGAATGAAATCCAAAAATTATTGAGAGTTTTGCCACAGGTGTCACTTGGACTGTGATTTCAACCCTGTCTCATGTAACTCAAGATCCAGCAATTCAATGCCTGTGTGAACCTCCATTCTTGTGACTCATTGTGGAAGTGCTGAGACTCCATGTGTGGGGTACTGTGAACAGGGATAAATCCTTGCAAGAATCACACTTTCCAAAGGTTCCAAGTTGCTTAGGAGGCTGAGTTTCATTTTCAAACACAGCAGAAGCACTCAGGAGCCTGTGATTCACTACTAATGGTCCTTGAGCCATTTAGGAGAAAATATATGAAAAATATTTGGGCATGGCAATGCAACATACCTTCCTGTCCAAGCCAAATACTCTTGACATTTGGAACCCAAGTAAGAAGGAACCGTGAAGTCAGAACCCCGCTTTTACATGTTATTTAATTATTTACGTTAAATAAAATAGTTCTACATGAGATGTTTAGAAACAACCAGTCTAGACAATCCTGGGCTCTACAGCAACTACCACTCCCACATCCCACAGTAGTGTGTTAATTACATTGGCAATTGAGTCAAAGACATCACAAGCACAGGCATGCATGCACACACAGACATGCATAAAGCCTATCAGTCCCCCAGACTTGACAGATTCCAGCATTTTGCAGTTCTCTTTCATATATTTTTGAACGCTTAATGCATCTTTCAGCTAAATACCCTGTTTTCTAAATACTTTAAACAAAATACATCTTACTCATGTTTTGTAAACTGTGAAATATGTGTTGCAGTCTTTCTGTACTTGCAGACTTCTGGATTCTTATCTCTCTGTGAAAAGTATAAAACTTCTGGAAGTCTATGGAAAAAATATCACTTTGCAGCAGTGAAGAAAATACTCGATGCAATGGATTGTGACATCTAAATTTTTGCATATCCTAAACCACTCTAATTTTTCCTTCAGAGAATTCACAGTTTCATCTTCAGGAAATAAAACAAGGACTGCTTACTAATACTACTGACTATGTTTGTTTGAGAAACCTAATTTTATAACGTAAATGAAGTGGAAGTAACTCTTGTGAAATATAGCCCTTAAAGACTTTAGAACAAGGGCCAACCTATAGAAATAACATTTCTCTGTGGAATGAAGTTATTTTTAAATGACTGCAATGATTTGTAGAGTAAGTTATTAAATTGTACTATTTGTATACAATGGTTGTTCATAACAGCCTCACAGCATCTATTTGGCAGTAATTACCCTTACTGAGATATTTGCCATCGTCTTAGCTTACCATTACCTCTACCAGTAAGTAATGCAGCTAGTGAACTCTTAGGTAAAAGGTAAATGTTGAAAAGTTTCATTGTGGACCACCAAGTGCAAAATAACTGGGTAGAAATGGGTAAAGCTGATGAGGTGTTTTAAGACTCCACTGACCTTATATCCTATTTTTTAACAATTTTCCAGTGATGTAAGTAACAGTTGTTCTGTACTTCCTCTTCAATACTTACTATGTTGGCACAGTTGTTGACCATTAAGAACACATGGCTCCCAGACTTGGGGACAACTTCTGCTGTACTATGCTTCAGGAAAACAGGTTGCTTCTTGCTGCCAGTCCAGAAGGGTTTTCCAACTGACTTGTAAAGTCAAAGTCCACCTACCTGCAGCAATAGAAACCTGAGACTCCAGTGTGCTTTGTGGTACATATTATTATTCTGTGCACAGATTCACAGAGCGATGGTACAGTTATTCTAGAAGGACATTATAATGTGAGTCAGCTAGAGCCATGAATTTTATTAACTTTTTTGTTAGGAACTGCATTAAATGGCAACACTAATGCACAGATGAGCTCTGCAATGTTCCTATTCCAAGGCTGAGCAGATGGCTGTTTCGATGTGTGCGTGCTTTCATGTTCTCCATTTCATGCAGTGTCCCTTATCATAGGCAACCCACTTACATTTATACTGCTGGAGAGCCTTTAGAACTTGCTGGAAGTTTATGTAGCAAAAGGATGGTATAGTAGAAAAGCCAGAGGGAAAACTCAGATAAGACTCTGGTTGTGCTTTCTCCTTTACTTGATTAACTCAGGAAGCTGCTTAGATTTCCAGTCTCTCTTGTGGCAATATAGGAATGGTAGGGAAAATCCAGCTGAACCCTATTTCAAAACCAGAAAAAAAAAAAAAAAACAAAACAGGGGTCTAAGAATTTGCAGTAACTTTCTTTCTCTCTCAACAGAATTTTTATCTGTTTTCCTTTTTCTTTTTTAGCTTTGTACAAAGAATCAATTTACATCTAACAGTAAAAAAACATTTGGAAACAATAAACAATTCAAACATCAGAGAACAATAAGAACTATAGGTGTACAGGTTCTTTGAAACATAAGTCACTGATTTTACAAGAGAGACATTCAAACTGAACCATTGAATGTTTAGAGACCACTGTTCTGTTGCCATTGCAGCTGGTATTTTCCTTCTAATTTGCATTTAAATGCAGACAGATCCCGATATTCATTCTTTTTCCCTTGACAACCTTCTGTTACAGGTGATGCAAAATGCCCAGCTTTTTTTTTTTTTTCCTCAGTGGTATATGGAATTACAGAGCTTTCCCATCTTCCATGTGGCCCAGCCCACTCCTTGCTAATGGATGTCTTTACAGCAGGAAGCCTGTGCATGAGGAGCTGCTACTTTGCCTTATGAAGTGCTGGGGTTTAAACCCCCAACCCTGAACAAGGACTGGCCTATGGATGATGTCCACAACCAGGCAGAAAAGACCCTCCTGATTGTTTTTCACCCAGGGTCTGGCCAGCCTTGGGTGGGAACTGATTAGGAGATCACCAACAGGTGCCCCCACCTTACACATTCACTTGGAGGTGGGGCAAGAAGCCATCTGTATAAGAGCTGACTCTGCTTGCAGTAGGGGGTTGAGAAGTTTGCCTACACAGTTTACGTGCTGTGTGATGATTCTGGCTATAGGAAGGGCTCCCTAACTCTTTATAGCAAGTGGAGTTCCCAGGATGGCCAGAACATGAAGCTGTCTCTGAGTTCCTACTATAGAACTGGGCTCATAGCCTGGCTGCTCGCATTGCCCATGGCTTGGCTCCTTGGCTGGCTTGTTCCCTTCTTCATGTCCGCTGTGATGGGTGAGTGCACTGACTTGTTCCTCCCTCTGGCTGTCTGGCACTTTGGATCTCTTGTGTGTGGTGTGGTAGTAGAGGGAGGAGTTTGGCTGCTGGCCTGCCCATGAATGATATCATTCTATATTGGGCAAGTGGCCAGCAGAAGAAGTTAACACCCCAGCACTTGATTACTGTGACATGATATGGTCTGGTGCAACTGCATACAATGTCAGCTTGCTAGTGTAGACAAAGGCTATTCTAGTGCTATAGGATGAGTGTTATGAAGCTCCCTGCCGTATGGCTTCAGTTGAAATATAGAAATCTACACAAGTTGAAGATTACTGGCAGTGCCTGGTTAGACTGTCTCCTGTTAGGATTTGAGAGTAGAACCTCAGCTTCAAGGAAATGAAACAAAAACAGAAGTGTTAAACTGTGAGACCTGTCCTGCTTAGTGTCTCCATTGATGATAGAAGGATCAAGTGCACCCTCAGCAAGTTTGAAGATGACTCCAACCTGAGTGGTGCAGTTCACTTGCCTAAGGGGATGGGATGCCATCCAGATGGACCTGGACAGTCTTGATAAGTGGGTTCTTCAAACTTCATGAGCTTCAACAAGGCCAAGTGCAAGGTCCTGTACCTGAGTTAGGGCAATCCTCAGTATGAATACATGCTGGGGAATGATGTGATTGCAAGCAGGTCTGTGGAGAGGGACTTGGAGGGGGGTACTGGTGGATGAAAAGCTAGACAAGAACCAACAATGCATGCTTAAAGTGCAGAAGATCAACTGTATCCTGGTTTGTATCAACAAAAAAGCATGGCCTGCAGGTCAAAGGAAGTGATTCTGCTGCTCTACTTGACTATAGTGAGACTTACCTGGAGTACTGCATTCAGGTCTGGAGTCCTCAGCACAAGAAAGACATGGACCTGTTGGAGGAGGTCCAGATGAGGGCCACAAAGAGGATCAGGGGACTGGAACACTTCTCTGGTAAAGAAAGGCTCAGAGTAGAGATTGTTCAGCCTGGAGGAGAGAAGGCTCTGGGGACACCTTGTTGTGGCTTTTCAGTACTTAAAGCGGGCTTATAAGAAAGACGTAGACAGTCTTCCTAGCAGATCCTATTGCAATAGGCCAAGAGTTAATGTTTTCAAACTAAAACCAATTAGATTTACAACGGATATAGGGAAGAAATATTTTACAATGAGAGTGGTGAAACACTGGCACGGCTTGCCCAGAGAGGTAGTATAGATGCCCCATCCTTGGAATCGTTCGAGGTCAGGTTGGATGGGGCTCTAATCAACCAGATCTAGTTAAAGATCTCCTTGCTCAGTGCAGGGGGGTTAGACTAGATGATCTTCTGAGACCCCTTCCAACCCAGACTATTCCATGATTCTAAAGAGTAATATTTCACTTTCCACCTGTGATCTCTGTGCACTCCAAATATTATACTTTATTTCCTTACTGACCCCCTTGAAGTAGGACAAGAACACAAGAATGATGAAATTCAACAGCTAGTAAAGAAATTCACTACCAGTTCTGGATCCTACTATGGTTCAGTTTAATGTTACTCTAGAACATGCATCTTTCACTGGAATGGGCATCCACAATTCTCACCAGCTTTCTTATTCCATTAAAACTTTATATGTGAGAAGAAAATTTTCAGATATTCAGAAAGGAATATGGAGGAAATCAACAGTAAAGAATGCCTAACTCTCCTTGCCTGAAACACTTCTCTGTAATGAACTCCAGCCAAAGAGTAACTGTTGACTGGCATTTGTCTTTATTTTTCTTTAAGCATCAAACTCCCAGTTTCTCTTTAACCGTTCTGAATACTCATGATCGTCTCAGTCGCATATACCTAGCCCCCTTACTTCATTTCCTGCTATTTCATACAGGTAAAGAAGAAAGATTCATAACACCATGTTGAGGCCTGGAGAAATCAAACAACTTGCTCAAGTTATGGAAAGGAACTGCTAGAAAAGCTGAGTCTGGAGTCTAGATCCTGTGTCATAATCTCCATTGTAATTTCTCTTTCCTACATACATGTATATCATATGTCATCAATATGCATAAATACTTTCTTTTACTTTAACTCTGAAATACTAATTTACTGTTTTAGCATGGCAAGTTTTCAAATTATATTTTTCTAGCTGAACATCACGGATATGAGCATTAGTTGCACAGTAAGAACAGACTGAAAAGGCTAAAGGTGGTGCCAAGGAATCTAAACTAACCCATTACGATCCATATTTCTTTCTATAGAAGAGAGAGTCTTTTATATGAGTTAAACTCCTTGAGGTCTTGTTCAGACATGAAACCCAATCAGCCAAAAGTAGCAGAAGTAATGCCATGTATTTCTAAAACTCCCTACAGCTGGTTATGCACCCTTCATATCACACATACCCAAGCTTTCACAGCCTAATTTAGCCTCTTTTTCATTTTAATATTTTTAAATCCAACTAGAAAAATTGTATCATCTATGCACAGCAGGGTGTCCCATTATACGTGAAATAAGCTTTACTGGTATTACAGAAATGACAAGTTCATTCTTGACTTTGTGTACAAAGCATAATTCAGTTCCACAAAGCTTATTGCATTCAGACAACCCAAAAGCATATGTGAGCCTTATGTGATTCTGCCCTTTCACAACATTTACAAACTGATACATATCTCTTCAAGAGGATAAATGTTTTCCTAAGTCAAAAAAATGTCAGATGTAGCTTGGACTTCATTAGCTCTACTGAGTTCTTCAAATACCCACCAGGTTAATGAAGACTAAACCATGGTGGGCTATGCTTTTTGATAAATATTGAATTGCTCTTTGATCCTGATAACCCACAAATGTTCAGCATGAGTGAGTTTTCACGGTCAGCATGCAATGATTTTTATATCTGACTTAATCTGTGACCGAATATGGTTTATTTACCTTATCTGGATGGTATGTTTTGAACAAGAAAAGACTTGATAAATTAAAACCAGCACATTAGCAGTGTCCAAAAGCCTTTTTTTTTTTTTTTTTCCCCTTCTTCCATTTTGCAAGAATTCTGAGCCAAGCTGACTTATGGCTTACAGAGATCTCTATACACAAGTCTTTGTAAACAAAAATGCACTGTGATGCCCTCCCTTATGCCTGGCAAACTATCTCCACTTTTTCACTGAGGACTACAGTTCAGCTTTGTATTCATTCAGTGGCTTTGTATGAGACTGGGAATTAATAATAACAATATTTTGTACTTGTATCAATGCTTATATAGCATCTTTTTATCCCAGGCTCTCAAAGCACTTTACAAACATTAATTAATTAAGTCTCACAACAGCCCTGTGAGGCAAGGAGCTATTAGGTGAAATAATTCCTTTTGGTTTCTTGCCTTTGCCATAGGGAAAAGAACTGGCATTAACTGCTTAATTCATGCCAAAAAAAACCAAAAAAACAAAAAAACAAAAACACAAACAAAACACAAAACTAGAAATAAAGCTAGCAGGGCTGTATGCCTCATCACTACAGGAAGCAAGTACTCAGAATCTCTATGCATTAGCAGAGCAAGGAGCAGTACCACAATCCATGAGCTGATGGAGAGGTGAGAGACAGTAGTCTTCACTAGCTGAGCACAGTGCCTTTGTAGGCATATTATAATCATAAAAAATAAAAGGTGAGAGCTTGCCTTTTAAGTTTTCTAATGCTCTTGTGGATTCTTAGTACAATGCATGACTCTTTAAATGGTGGTTAAGGCCAACAGGTGTATAATTGAAAAGAATGAGAGTTGCTACATCTCTGGGCATGAAGAATTGCAAACATTTGCTGAAGTTGTTTCCTGGGTCTGATATAATTAGCAGTAACCAGGTTATTATACAGACTAGCCAAACATGAATGAACACAAAGATAAAGGATGACAGAAAAACATGTGTCAAAGTGTTGCTTAAAAATGAACACTAATATTTCAGGCAATGAGTTCAGATGCAGAATCAAAAAAACTTCAAAAATAATACAGTGATCTTAATGTATCATTCAGGGTAACATTTGGTGGTTTTGTGGGTTTTTTTGCCATTCTAAAGGGGCAGACAGAAAACAGACTTAGAGCTTATAAAGAAAAAACAGACTAAAAGACTGAAAAAAAAAAAAAAAAACAACAAAAACAACTCAAACCCTAGAATTATAGCTTGTAAAAAAAAAAAAAAAAGACATCTGAATTCAACGTTTAGCCAAGCACTGTTTATCAGGGTTTCATTCTGTGCACTAAGAACATAAATTGTTTCTTTTTTCCTGGGGCCAGATTTGGATCACTAACTTGAGTTGGGCCTGAGGGAGAAACACAGCATGTATGATGAGCTGATTAATTACCAGAAATCAAATGCCTTGCAGTCAGGAGCAACGTGCTTGAAAGAAAGCACTAGTACTATAAAAGTGGTGAGTATCTACATGCATGCATGGCCAGGCAAGAACACCATGGGAATTAGGTTTCACTGTAGCCTGTAACAAAGGATTTAGGAATGATTGTTTATCCTTGACAGTGTGACCTGTGCCAGTCTTTATTAACAAGGGCTTTCAGTATATGACATTTAAAGTAACAGAACCCTCTTAAATAAACCTCTGGATTTTACCTTCTCAAAACGTCACTAGAATCTCAGCTGCAGTTTAGAAACTACATCAGTGATTCATAATTAAAGGTTAAGATATGTCTTATTTCAAGCCTTGTGTGCATAAATACAATCCTTTTGAGTCTGTCTCTTAGGAAGAGCTCATTTAAAATGGTGTGCAAATCTATCAGGAAGCCATAAATGAAGGTAGGATGACATTAAATGTTAGGAGCATTTTATTGGCCATTTTGAAAAGTTGTTGAAAAACAACAGGATTATAGGAGGCAGGTCATACCATTTTAGCAGATTTTCACTGTCTGAAATGCACGTGTATACGGATGCAGATGTCTTATTTCAAAATTAGTTTCTCAATCATGAAACACAAAGAAATCACAAACTCAACTTGCATCTTCTAATATATCATTTCATGTAGTCCTCCAAAACACAGAGTCATCTTGTCTAGGTTGACATTTTAATGGATGATTTAAGAAAAAAACATTGTTAGACTTCTTTAGAGTGTTCTGTTTAGAGTTGTCTATTCTGGTATTTGTTTGTTCTTTCCACTACTTGCTTGCCAGATGACAGATTGTCATCTCAGTAAGTATATCTCTGCATCTGTAACATTTTTTTCTGTACCTATGAGCTACCCTTTGAATCAGTAAATGTTTAAAAATAATATGGGTGCTGTAAGTGAGGTGGTGGCAAAAATATGACAGGCTGACTGGAAAGCAGCAGAAGACCAAGTCTTTTTCTAGATGATTTCCTAGTTACAAACTGTAGTCATAGAATGAAATTAGAAATAAATTTTTGCCTAAAACACAGGTATGTCACTATTTTCAACTAGATTAATTTAAAATTAAAATTACTTTTTATATTATCTTTTTTAATTTCCCATGTTTCTTTTTCCTAAAAGAAATATTATTTCAAAAAGGGATTTTTTCCAGACCTTCCCATTTGACTTTGCTATCTAAAGATACTGAGAATTTTAGACAGCTGCAGAGTTTCCCCATCTCTCTTTCTAATTTCTTATGCAATAAACATTTTTAGGTGAGTTTTACTTTTTTTTTTTTTTTTCTGTCCTGATGACATATTTTAAATGTCTGATTCTGAAAACAAATGTAATACTGTATGCCAGCCACAACTGAGAGTATTATTCATCATTTCTGTATTGTACGCACATGTCTTGCTTTCAGCCCAAATGATCAACATATTCTTTGACCTGAGTTGGGAATCAACGCATTTTGTGAACTTTCCTCACTTGGGAATAAAGAAGCATCCAGCGGAATTAATACGGCAAATTTCTCCACTAAGTGTGCACAGAAAGAGATGAGAGAATGGAGAGTTCCTCTGGACCCCATGGTCATTTTTCCTTGAATTCAGGGACACTGCAAAACTTGAGGACAATATTGGTTTTCACTTCAATAAATTCAGGCAAAATACCATAGCAACTGAGTCTTGAAAAGTATTATTTGTACCTCACTAGTACCGATGTGAAGTGCTGGGGTTAAACCCCCAGCCCTGAATGAGGGTTGACATAAGGGTGATGTCCACAACCAGGCAAGAAAGATCCTCCTGACTGGTTTTCACCCAGGGCCTGGCCACCTTTGAGTGGGAACTGATTAGGAGATCATGACCTTCTACAGTAACTTGGAGGTGGGGCAAGAATCCACCTGTATAAGAGCTGATTCTGCTGGCAGTGTGGTTTGTTTATGTAGTGTATGTGTTGTGTGAGGGTTCTGGCTATTGGAAGACTGACTCTTCACGGCAGGGCCAGAACATGAAGCTGTCTCTGAGTCCCTACTATAGAACTGGGCTCGTGGTCTGGCTGCTACCATTGCCCATGGCTTGGCTCCTTGGCTGGCTCACTCCCTTCATGTCCACTGTGGTGGGTGAGTGCATTGACTTGTTCCTCCCTCTGGTTGTCTGGCACTTTAGATCTCTGGTGTGTGATGTGGTAGTGGAGGGAGGAGTTTGGTTGCTGGTCTCCCTGTTAATATCATTCTATACTGGCTATGCAGTCATCAGAAGATATGCCACCAAGTATATATTTTTCCAAATGAAAGCAGTTCTGTATGGCATGGCATTATATATAGCAGAATATAAAAATTTTTTAGCAACAATAGACACCCCTACATGTGAGGGTGGTGAGACACTGGAGCAGGTTGCCCAGAGAGCTGTGGATGCTCCATCCCTGGAAGTGTTCTAGGCCAGGTTTGGTGTGCCTTTGAGCAGCCTGGTCTAGTGGAAGGTGTCTCTGTCCATGTCAGAGAAGTTTGAACTAGATGATTTTTAAGATCCCTTTCAACCCAAACCATTCTATGATTCCATGTGGCGCAGCCATAAACACCCTCCAAAGTACGAGTCTCCTGAATTCAGCTTGCCTTGGCAGCCATGCAGTCTGTGGCTACAAATAAGGTAGCTGTGTAGTATCAGCAGCAACACTAGGATAGTAATACTAATATTAATTTTTATAAACCACTTACCTTCTTCCTTAGCTTCCACTTATACTGGTGGAAGGATAATAATACCACTTGGCAAAGCTATGAAATAAATGGAAGGAAAGCCTTCAAACCTTATTTGACAACATGCGAACACAGAGATGGATATGGTGAGAAAAAGAGAGGTTCCCTCCCACCTCCAGCTACAGCAGTGTTGGGGTACAGAGCTCAAAATCTTCAAAGCAGAAGAAATCTCTTTTCTAAAGATATAATTTTCTTCCACAAGAACTGTAATGTTAATCCTATTAGCATAGTAGTGTGTGATCATGGCTCTAGAGTTACATACAACATTCATACCAAATTTGAACATACTGTGACAGCAGCTGTGAGGGCTTGATGAACTCAAGATAAAAAGACCTGTATTCATGAACTGCCAGCAGCAGCCACAGCCCCATGCTAACAGGGAGACAAAGTGGAGAGTGGGGCTGCATAGCTGTGGCTCCAGCAGGTCGCACCTTTACAAACAGGCTGCTGTCTTGCTGGTGCATATCAGGCTGCAGGAAGATCTAATGCTTTTCTTACCACCTTGGTAAACATACACTTGAGATGCTTTCCCTGCTTCAGCATCTCTGTAATCCAGATTCCATGTCCCTAACAAAACTTCCACAGGTGCAAGAACTGCAGGAAGACAACCTGAAACGGGGCACAGAGATAATGCAAAGTCAGTGTCTGCTGAGATGAAAGGCAGATGTGACACCTAAGACAGACAAATGTGCAACTGCTCTCACTGGGGTGGAGAGGGGGGCTGCACACAGCCAGCAGCAGCCTGAGACTGTCTCTACTGAAGCAAGTATTTTAAACTTTAAAGAAAAGGTTCGAGAAAATAATATTAAATCTTCTTACTACATATTGTTTTCTTTTTTTTTTTTCTATTACAATAATTACTTATATTCAAATAATTAAAACTGTTAAGTAGCCATCTCAGCTCTCTAGTTTAGGTGTGTTTAACCTTAGTACCTAAGCACCTGTAGTGATGATGCTCCTCCATAGGAGTCTGATGATGGAAAGAGTCTCTGACTCATACTATTAATTATATTGAATGTGAGGATTGCTTACAGCTCTACATCACCTCCCAGCCACCACCCTCTTCTGGCTTCTCATCACTGTGACTACTACTTTGATTTTTTGGCAAGCAGCCCTTTTCATGAAACAGTGCCTATGTCCAAGTGTAGAACTGTGGCACTCATCTTGAATTTCTTCTACTGTTGTGCCACTTATCTCCCAATGACAGTCTATGACATCAGCTGAGTAAAACAATACCTATTATTCCTTTTTAATATTTCTTCATTATTTAAAAGTGGAAACACTGAAAAATAACACAAAGTTATTTTAACCTTTATTGTTTCTGCTTGTTATTATGGGACTAATATGTTGAATCCCATTGGTATCTCTCACTGCCACAAGCCTTGTATGACAAGTGTCTGGTATTTCAGAGAAAGACTCTGTAAAGGCGGCATTTTTAGGCTTGCTTAACCAAAAGAAGATTTGTTTTGTTTTGCTTTTTTTCCTTCTGCTCTTTCACCTCCAATGAAATGTATTTGAAATGAGACATATATCATTTACACCTCAACACTACCACTTTGGATACTCTTACTATATATATGATTTTTTAAATTTGTTTTTAATCCTGCTAAAACCACTGCTGTCTTTTGTTAAAGAATTATATGGTATAATTTTTCTTCATTGGGGGCACAAATATTTTCATTCCTCAGCTTTAAATTTCATTTTTTAACTGAATATCCCTTTGTAATATGAGAAAGGCACAGCTGAATATAACTCTCTAAGCCATATATTGTTTTAGAAAGATCCATCTGACCTCCTTGTGCTTATCTTTTCTCTAAAATAAGCAAAGACACAATCTTGTTCTTTTTACTATGTTCAGAGATTTTTTTTTTTTTTTCCTGCCTTCAGGTATCCACAGCGATCATTGCCAACTGTTTTCTTTTTCTTCTTTCCCTCAACTCTTTCAACAGAGGTGACAAAAAGTTTTTGTTTTTTTTTACCATAAAGCTTGTCAATGATCCCCTTAATGACATGAAATAATTGTCACTTTGATTTCTGTAATTTATAGATGGCATTCTTTAAGGTTGTGAAGGACCGAGCCATGAATG
>NW_008601037.1:39018-79991 GCF_000691845.1 Merops nubicus | reverse complement strand
CTGGATCGGAAGTCAAAAATGATAAAAAACAGTCTTGTCTGTTACACAATGATACTAACCTTCACTATAATAGAGAAGCTTCCATCCTGGAGGTACTGATTTATATGCTTAATTTCAAGTATATGAAGAGTAAAATTATGAACTACTAGGCTACATTAAAAAAAAAAAAAAAGCACTTGTATATCGTTTACTCAGTTAAAAGGAGCACTCAAGTACTTTTAAGGAAAAAAAAAAAGACATATCCTAGTTATATAAAAAAAAAAAAAAGTGTTGCATTTGTATCCATTGAATCGTCGATCTTGATACACGGGTGAGTTTGACATTGCTTTTACTCAGTAACTTGTTGATCCAATCCTGTTTCTTATGGTTCCTCATTTCCCTTTCAGGCTCATTTTCATTCTGTTCAGCTTGTGCTTTCTCAGAAATTCACAAGAAAATTCATCTTATTTTAGTATGTTTTGGAGCCAAGATAATAATTCTTTTTTAAAATAGTACATAGTATATACATGGTTAATGCTTCAGTATTTTACTTACAGCTGAACCTGAAATAATTTAATATCAGCCACAGAAGGAGGTATGGGACATTTAAGCTGAACTTTATTATGGTTAGTGGACCATGTTATTAAATATATATTGTTAAAGAGACATATTTTTCAAATACTGTTGACTGTTGGGTTGCAAGGAACGCAATGAATATTGATTTAATTGCATACCATGAGTTTGGCCTAGACTTAAAATTGTTAACTGGAGTAAATAAACGCACAACTTTAGCACAAATAGCATTTACATGACTCCAAAACAGCAGGAAAAAAAGAACAAATGAAATGGTGGAACTTATTTTTCTGAGCAGGAATTACCCAGTTCCCTGCCCACCTCTTTCACAGAAAGGCTGACTCTCATCTGCAATCCTATACCTGATACATGTCTCCTGCTCAGTTAGGCAGTTGGCTGAGGACAGTGATTTGAGGTAGAGCACCTTGTCTTGCCCTTTTGACAAGGATGTATGACTGCTTGGAAATTAATGTGAATAATCTCATCTCTGGGAAACTCAGGAACATCAGGTAACTAATTTTATGGCAAATACATGGTCTGAATTTTTAGCTTTCTCTGAAGAAAACTCAAGTATTCCTTTTAGGCAATGTAAAAGATGAAGTAGCTGGACTTTGGCTTAGCTTATACTAGTTTCTAAGGGACTTCATATAGAGGAAAATTTGCATTATATGGCTCTGCACTGACATCTTCCTTCTATGCATAAATTTCCTTCTCTCTCCCCAGAAGATAGGCATAAAAGGTTACCTAGGTGAATGTTTCTCCTTAAAAGTTTTTGGTGTCTATGGAAAAATTCAATCCATATTCTGACCAGCTGAGAATCACATGAAATTCATTCTTGTTTGGGTAGGAATAAAATATTAAGAAATCATAAATTCTGTATCTTGTTATTTTAACTTTGAGTTGAATATGGGACAGAATCACAAACTTCACTACAGTACAACACCATATCTTTCTGATCCATGTCCTTGAAAATTTGTCACAACTGGTATTTGATCTATATTGGATCTGCTGACATAAAGTTATGCTACAGAATCAGTCAGCCACCTGAAAAGTTAAGAATTCCTTATTGTTTCTATGGAACTCCTAAACATGAATTTTTAGCACACATTTAATTGAGAAACTTACCTATTTCTTTATTTAATCATTACTTTTGCACATTTTAATTATGCAGTAAAAAAATATCTGTTCAGGAAATCACATGAATTAGCATGAGAAAATATTTCTATAAATAAATAAATAAATATGATCACAACCTGATTAAATTTATTTTGGCTACAGCAACAGTAATTATTTATCAACCACACTTCGTATGATTACATAAAAGTTGCTCTATGAATCCAAAGTCAAAGATCTCTGGTTTTAAGACATTCTTAAAACCTTTTTCTTTTTTAGTCTGCATCACCTTTATTTTGTCTTTTGTGCAGAATGTCATGGGGAAAATGCTTGAAATTTCTGACTGTTACTTTTTCTACAATTACTTAAAACAGAACATCTTTGAAACAAGAGCAAAGCAGAGGAAGAATATCTGTTAAGAAGATGCAGTCTGCATTTCCCAGACTGTAGAACAAACTCACATATCACATTAGAGACCTTTTACACTAAGAAAGTTTTCTGGGGACAGAATATGTTAAAGTTACTCAAATACAAAGAAAATTATAACATTAAGTATACTATACAATGCCTTTTTGTTATTACCATGATAAAATTCTGTTGTTTTTTTTTTTTTCCCTTTAAGGAAATAATGCCTTAAGGTCTAATCTTAGAAATCCTGGTTAAATAATTCTGATTTCTGTTGAAATCTGTAAAAATCTAAAAATATATGCCTCTTCAAGTCCTTTAATAAATTAAGCAATTCCAACGTCATAGGACAAGAATCCTGATTCCTATTAACCCAGCTGAAGAATACATCGTGTCTGTTAAATGCACCACCTATTTTCCATCCTATTTCCTAGGATGAAAAAAAAAAAAAAAAAAGACAAATATTTGCCAAAGATGTGGGTGCTTCTGAAAGAGCAGGGAAACAAAAACTTTTACCTCTCAGTACTCTGCTACCATTGCCACATCTATTCATAATGATCTTCCTTGTGAAAACAAAACAAAAACCTTATCCTAGATAGCTTTATTTTTATTTTCAAGATTTCTGAGAAAATTCAATAACCATGATCTGCTTGTACTCAGTGCCTTTACATATTTTTCTCATACATTGTTCTGTGTCAGAGTATATCTGGGCTGTTTTCCATATGATTTTAAATTTAAATACAAGTCTTTAAAATTACATTAAAAAAACCCTATAGAATTTGACAAGGAAAGAGCTATAATATATTATATGAGATTCTACCACTCCACAAACTGTGATACATATTTTATCAGAGCACTTGCCATTTCCTTCTTTCACTGTGATAAATACCAAGTTTTTACCTGGAAGTTTGAATACCTTTGTCACTTGTTCCCATAATGCAGAGAAATGTAAACAATATAGGTGAAATCCTCACAGAATTGTAACTCTGGGAAAAAGTAATATTGGCTTCAAAGAGACCAAGATTTTAAAACCAAAGGACAGGAGAATGCAGATATATTACAAGGAGGGTAAAGGATCATAAGCTGGGTCATTACGAAACCTTCCAACCTCACTTTTTTTTTTTTTTTTTTTTAATATTCCTGTAAATAGAGTACTTTTTAGCTCTGAATTTATCATTTATTTTTTGACTTCTCTCAATTTCAACACAATGAGAAAAGGCTGATGTTCTCATATTAAGCACATGATTAACTTCTAAAAGGATTCATAACAAACCAACCTTCTTGAGTTGAAGGGCACAGTAATTGAAAAGCATCTAATGGTGGCATTCTCCAGAAGAAAGCAAACAAAAATTCAGCAGCAGAGTAATGAATTTTAGAGTGACCATGATCTGCTAAATGATCACAGGTGGCTGTTTCCAGAAGAAAGCCATTTATAATAGACTTTAAATTAGCAGGAGGGAGATATAAGCTTTAAATACTTTTGAAACCTCACAAGTGTGAAAGACTTCATACATCATCACTGAAGTAAAGAAAGGTGATTAATAATTGTCCTTTACCTAAATGAGTTGCCAGATGCACTGACTCTCAAGTGTAAAAAAAAAAAAAAAAAAAAAAGAAAAAATATAAAAAAAAGGAATCTGGAAAAACTATGTATTCTTGATGCACAATTGCTCACAATTTTTCCTGTTAACCACAGCAAGTTAGAAGTGAGTAATTCAAAGACTGCTTTGTATTAAGAGCCCCAGCAGGGGATCATAGACCTGCTTATAGAATATTAGATTTGAAAGATGACTGGATTCACTGGTCTGTCTGGTTCAGCCTCGCCACTGTAACAGTTATGTAACATGCATAGCAAGAGCATAAAAGTAGTAGTATTAACTTGAGTTCACTTCTCTCATATGCTTAAATAATTTGCTGAACTTAGGTGTTAAATTTACTTTTGTTATCTTACTAGAGAGGCAAATGTTAGTGTGTTAGTCTTTGTGTATTTTTTCAATATTATGATGTTTTTAGTTGTATTAGTGGCATTTATTCAGATTCTTTGACTTCCTTTATCCTCTTAAAATACATTTGGAGATATTTTCCCAGACTTTTGTGGAAGAAGATTGGAAAAATTGGTCTTCTACTCCACAAAGACAAGCAGATGGCAGATGGTACCCATCAACTTAAAGGCAAGGTTGGCCAATGACTACAATGGCAAGTACAAATACTTTAGTTACAGGAATCATGTCAGGAAAAACGTGGTGCTACAAATGCACATAATTTGCTTTTTCTATCTCCCCCAGTAATTAAAATCTTTATACTTCATAACTGATATGTGCATTACTTACAGGAAACACATATCAGTTAAGTAAAATTAATTGATTCACTGCAGGCTTAACATGTATCACTTTTTGTTTCCCAGTTTTATTATATCTGTATTTCTCCATTTGTGATCTTATTTTACAGGTGTTTTCCTACGCGTCCTGAGTGAGTGTATTTAATTAAAGAAATTTGTTGTCAAGCAAAAACTTCCAGTTCTAGCTATAGTTTATTTCCTTAACAGGCCTTTGAACACTTTAAGCTAGACTCTATGTGCATAGTACATGAGAAAGGTAACGCTCATATTTAATAAAAAACTTTAATACTAAAAATATCTATTAACAACAATATATTTTATGGCATTTTCAAAGTGGTGCATATGCCTTCTCAAGAACAGACTGTGTCAAGGTGTCTCTTTGGATTAGTAATAAGGATTCAAATGAGTTTGTAATTTGCAATGGAATAAACAAAACGATGCTTTTTCATTTTATTAAGAACTGCCAAGGACTTCCATCTTAATTGAATTAAATGCACCTCTTTGCTACCTGTCCCTACAGTTTGATGTTCTGGTAGTATTAGTGTTAACATGGGGCTGGACAGAATGCTAGTTTGATCTGGTGTAGATCCTTTTTTTTCTAAATTATCCATTGCTACACATTAATATAATTTTGTAGAAAGTAATCAAGCTCTCTGCTGAGTGCTGAGATGTGCTACTGCATTCTGTCATGATGTCTAGCGCTGACAGGGCTTTTTTGTAAGGTTTCAGCATAGGGATTTTCAAATTAACATCTCTTATCAGTTTTGTACTTATCTTCCAATTTAGCTTTTCGAAGAGAATGTATCAGATTCCATGAAAAATGATTTCGAAAAATTACCTCTAAAAGAAAAATAAACTAGTGAATATGTAATTTGCATTTCCTGCAACAATTTCTGTTCAGGACTCACACAATATTTATCCTCCAACTAAATGCAGACTAAATAAAATGAGTGATCTGGAAACCACTTGAAAGAGCAGAGAAATTTTTTCATAAATGAAGTCTGCTTTACTTGATCTGTGACTACCAGAGGACATTTTAGAAGATGGTGAGCTCTCTTTCTTCACTGCTGAAGGCTTAAATAAATTCTCCAGCTAATATAAATTTCCAAATTTTCACCCGGCAAGGAAAGTGATAAAACCAATGTTTTACATCTTACCTTAGGAATATTACTCATTATGAACTGCCTATTTCCTCATCTTCTGCCTATTCCTCCTTCTATCTGCAATTCAAATAGTGGCTGTCTAACCTGGTTGTGGTCCACTAAAGTCAAGAACTCACCCCAGGGCTTGCTGCAGACAAAATGGTTCTCAGATGCCCTTTCAAGAATTCATGTATAGGTCTACTGCTACAGTAAGATAATATTGCTGAAAATATTTCTTGACAAGGTCTTACAAGAGTTTGTTAGGCAGAGACACTAGTATTTCTAGAAAGTAATTTAAAAGTTTTGACTTCTTGATCTCACTGCTGTTATGCAAACTTGTAATTACTAAAAGATCATTTCTACTTTCACACCCACCTCCATCAGCCATTCTCAGAAGACTGTTCCTCTTAAAACAGAAAATACTTTAATTCTGAAAGGGCTTAAATTTTAGATTCATATCAGTCTGCCTCAGAAACAAACATGAATAAAACACTAAAGCAGTTTCCTCCTTCTTTTGGGATCGTAGTTGATTTTGGGATTGTCATTGTTTAGGGTCAGGGCTGGCCCCAGACCTAGAACAAATGTTCTCTGTTAACCCCTTTCCCCTCTCAAAGGGAAAGATAAAGGGAATAAGGGAGAGACACTTATAGACTAGAAAAGTAAAACAACTTTAATGAAAATAACAATGATAATAAAATGGAATATATTCAATTATATACAAAACCAGTGTTGGACCCAAAACCTGCCTGATGGCGATATATCACTGTCACTGCTGATGTTGCAGAGCAGGCACTGGGGAAAGTCCCAGACTGCACTCCGTGGCAGATGGCAACCAGATACAGGAGGTGGATACTGGAAACTGGATTCAGGAACACACGCATCGGCTCAAAGGCAAAACAGAGTCCTCCTCAGATGCTGTCCATTGAAGAAGAGAGCTTGACCCTTGTAATCTCTCAGCTTTATACTGAATATGATGAATATGGGATGGAATACCCCACTGGTGAATTTAGGGTCACCTGTCCTGTCAGCTCCTCCCTGCAGGTGTGGCCTTTTACATTCTGCCCCGCTCAGCGTGGTACACAGGATTTAGCAGTACCTTGGTCTGCATACCAAGCTGTGGTGGTAACTCTAAACATGGAGTGTTATCCTACTAGAAGCAGACACTGCCTGTGAAAATATACTGTTAACTTCAGACTGTGCAGTTAGAAGAGACTTAGCTGAAAACTAAAATCCCTGAACAGAATTAGTTCTGTTCTAAGCCAAAGCAGGACAGGTATGTGCTCTGGTGAGAAAAAAACAAAACAAAACAAAACAAACAAACCAACCAAACAAACAAAAAACTGTCAATGATAATGATCATGATAATGATGTATTCTCTATTTCACTGCTGTTGGTTTGGTTTATTATTGGCCACTTCGGTTACTTATTTCAGTGCTTACCAAATATTTGCAGCTGCATATCTGTGTACAGTCTGATTTTGTTATTGTTAATTATCAGCTTACCTCCTATCGTTAAACACTAACTGCTTATCAATGGAGTGTCACTGATACAAAATGGCAGGCAAAAGCTTCAACTAAAATGAAATATGTAGAAGACAGACAGGAGGTGCGAGTTGTTTGCAGTAACTATATGCTACCAGTTTTATGTACAAAGTAGCCTTTTGAAATGCTCTAGAGAAATATAGAAGTATCACTACACACTATTGTGTTTTTCACCTTTCTTTTCTCTAAACAAGGAAATGTAACCTGCACCACAAAACACTGAGTTATTAATTTAATTTTAAAAGCCCTTCCTTTTTCTCTTCTCTGACCCTCACAGTGTTGTAGACAGACATATCCTTATTTTCACTGAAAATCTTTGCTCCTGTTGGATGTTTCATCCTAGCTATTTTGCCGCAGGCAGTGCCTACATATATTCAGCTGCCCACTTGCCCAGTTATCCCAGTGGTATTATGCCATCAGCTAGACTGGTGTAGGTAACACAGAAATCTCACCAGTCCTCTATAATTAAAACCATTTTTCCTACAGATTTTCTATCTCAACAGGGCCCTGCAAATACTCACCCCATGTTGTGAGGAAAAGCAAGATGTTCAGATCAGTCTATCATCTTAAGAGATCATATTGGGCATGGGCACCTCTGGGAAAGTATAAGAAAGGGCAAAACATTGCCCAGCAGTGAGGAGGGAGGAAAATAAGTGTGAGAAACAGCCCTGTGACCATAAAGATGAGAGGAGGATGAAGGGGAGGTGGTCCTCCACGTGCTGTAGCAAAGATTCCCCCTGTAATCCCTAAAGAGAGGAGGGGCAGCAGGTATTTCCCTGCAGACCATGAAGAGGACAATGAGGACAGAATGACAATCTGCCAGAGCAGATATCCACAGTGCAGCCCTTAGAGCATCCTAGGCCAGAGCAGATGCATATTCACCAAAGGAACTGTGGCCCATGGGGAAAGCCCACAGTACACTAGGTTTATCCTGAAGGACTGCAACCTTTGGAGAGTCTACACTGGAGTGAAGGAAAGGTGTGAGGCAGAAGAAATGTCAAAGAGGAACTGTCATGCAATAACTACAACCTCTCATTCCACATCCCCCCACATTGCTCAGGGCTGGGGGGAGGCAGAGGTATCAGGACTGAGAAGTGTTACCCTGGAGAAAAGGAGGCTCAAGGGATACCTTACTGCTCTCTATAACTACCTGAAAGCACATTGTAGAGAGGTGGGGGGTCAGTCTGTTCTCCCAAGAAGTAAGTGATAGGACAAGAGAAAATGGCTTCAAACTGTGCAAGGGGAAGTTTAGGTTGGATATTAGGAAAAAATTATTCACAAAAATGGTTGTGAAACACTGGAATAGGCTGCTTAGGGAGTGTGGAGTCTATCCCTCGAGAGATTTAATAGTTGTGTAGATGAGGTGCTGAGGGACATGATTTAGTAGTGACCTCGCAGTGCTAGATTAACAGTTGGACTCAATGATCTTAAAGGTCTCTTACAAACAAAATAATTCTATGATTCTAAGTTGAGCCTGGGAAGAAGGAATGGTGAGGGGAAAGAATTTTAGGTTTTGTCTTTGTTTCTCACCATCCAACTCTGTTCTTAATTTACAATAATCTTCCCCAAGTCAAGCCTGTTTTTCCAATGACAGTAACTGGTAACTGATGTCCCCAGCTTAATCTCAGTCCATGGGCTTTTTCATCTTATTTTCTTCGCTGTCCCATTGAAAAGGGGGAGTAAGAGTGACAGGGTGGGTATCTGGCAGCCATCTAAGATCAGTCCATACCACAGAGATATGAGAGGCACAGAAATGTATCTGACACAATGTCCTTCTCCACACACACTATTTGATGATGTTTGCCTAAAAACTATTTTTAAAATCTATCTTTTGAATATTAGATACCAGTCTCTATAGTACACATATGCTGAAGGCCATTATGTTACAATAGCTAATTCTGCTTTGTAAGTATATAAAAGTGGAACATAAAAAGACAAATTATGCAGTTGATGTAGCTTATGTAATTTAAAAGTATAATGCAAAGTTTTAAATTAGGTTATTGACATGATTCCTGTGAATACTTACATTCAGTGTTCTTTGTTCCCCAACCTCAGCATTCTCTATCTGTTCTTTCATTCATCGTCTATACTATCAAACTGATAGTTTTAATGCACTGAAATGGTCCTAGAACTGTGGTTTGTTATGACAATGAACACATTCCATCTCAAGAACACAGCTTTCATTGCCCGGTGATAATCAGACAGTCCTATTTGAGAATTACTGGGAAGTCAGTTTAAATTGTATCTTTACTACAGTGTAATTTATTTATGATGTTTACAATGTTGTTCAAAATTCTTCATAAAAATACTAATGTCTAAAGATGAGACACTGCAGATCACAATTTTTGGAAAGAAGGTAAAGAATTGTTGTAGTAAGCAGAGCCCACCCTAGGCAGGGATCGGCGTTCAGAAGATCTAGCGATGTAATGGAAAGCTTAGACTGCCCACGATGGGCGCCGTGGGTGGGGCTTAGCATATATAAGCAATTGCAATGATGCAATAAACGCCATTTGCTGCATCCTCCATATTGGAGTCAGTGTCTCGATGACCCTCAACGGTAGAGGTTGAGTTGCAGCGATGCCAGGTCCGAGTGTTGGTGACAACAAAGAATGAACATATATGGAGGTAAATATTTCACTGCTTCAGCCTTCACATTTTAATACATGCTCTTCTGTTACTGTTTAGATTCTTTCATGTCATTTCTTTCTAGCTTCTAATACTGCATACCCTTCAGACACACTGAGATATATACATGTGAACAAACAGCAAACTTAAGGTGTTCAATAGAAACCTATTTCCTGTCTCTCTCATACAGAAACACATAACGTATGTGAACCCACAGAGTGAAGATTCTTAGGTTCTTGGAATATTTAGTCTCTGAAGAAACAGAATCATGAGGTCCAGTGTTCACAGGTGCATGATAAGTTAATTCATTCTGCATATTCAAAGGGAAATGGTATGGTTTCTTAACACAAAAAATATTGTGTGGGTCTCCATCATATTGAAGGAGACAGAGGTTACCAGTTGTCACTGATGTACATCTGCCTTTGTTAATGGTTGCTAAAAAACCATAATTGCAGTTGTTTGATGACATATGGCAGCTGTCAGGCAGCTAAGACTGTTATTTGATGTTCATCCTGTTCTTATGATGGGTATTCCTGCCACAAAACAGGGTAGTCTGATGAGCTCTCACATTCCCTCCTGAATTGCCAGACTTCTCAGGTCAGCAGAATAAAGCAAACCAACTCCAGTGTCCACTGGAGTAGAGATTCAATAGGAGGTTCAGTAGTAAAATTTCCAGTTTTATACTACCTTCACATAACTGTAAGATGGCTGTGATCTTACACTGTATATATGTATTCTTACATGGAACACTTAGCTGTACTATCTTGGCCACTGTATATGTGATAAACTCAAGTAAACTCTTGCTGTTGATCATTTGCCAGGGTCCATAGTAATTTAATGTTCTAACATTGAAAGAGTTTGAAAATGTTCACCTCCTAAGTCTAATGCTCAGCACGTCTGATCCCGTTTTCTCAGCAACCATCCACCAAACATCCAATAGAATCATAATGAAGAACGTGATAATTCAAGAGCTTGTGTCTTGGAAATGTTATTACAACGTTTGCCCTGACAGTTACTGTTTCACCTCATCACTCAGATTCTACCATATTTCCTAAAGCATCAGATCACATACACATCCTGAGGACGCAAGTACTCAGTAGATACTGATTTTTGGCCCTGAAGCATTCTAAATAGACAAGATAGCAAGCAGGGGACTTTTCACTCTGTTTTCATCAGCAAACAGCAAATTTGACCCTGAAGGACAGTTGACTGGAATAACTTTGCCAGTGGTTTTGATCACCACTTATGTTCTATGACTAGTGTTCAGTAAAAGTATGAGAGTATTTGGTGTCTCCGATTACTCCTTTTCCCCCCAACAACAAAAAAAAAAAAAAAAAATAATTACAAATGAGTACTTAGACACTTTCTTGAAGAGAGAAAATGTATTAAAGCCTCACACACCAGTCACTGATCAAGGGCCTTAAAATAGTGCTGAGAATTTGTAAATGGTGTTCAAGTCATGGTATTCTTGTAAGGAAGAAATCATGCACCATGCAGTAAGTTAATCTTTGGAACATCCCAGTTTAGATTGTATGAATCCAGACCATTACAAAGTGCTGAGAATGCCAACCTCAGTAAAAAGACTGGCAACTGCCAAATTAACAGTTTCTTTATGCACCAAACCTCCCCTACAAATATGGCAACAAGGAAAGAAAACATCAAATACTAATTCAGGTACAGGTTCATATCCCATCATTGTTGTACAGCCCTTCCTTGGCAATCAAGGATGTATTATGTTCATTCAATGGCTGGTTCAGGGTACAAAATATCAATGTGGTCTTTTTTTACTTAGGAGAAGTCAGGGCAGTCTGTGCACCAGTTGAATTCACAAAAGACAAAAGGATCAGGAAGAAAATAAGTAGTGAAAGAAGTAGGTGCAAAGAGCCAGTGTTATAATTGTTGATAGTGTCTAATTACAGAAAACACCTACAGTTATTATATCTTTATTAGGTCTGCTTTCTTTGCCATAGCTAAAAGCATGAACTGAATCATCTTTGGTGAAGGCAAAATTTAGCCTCACGTTTTCTCAAAGTAAAAACATTTAAATTAAAGACCTATATTTATGTTTATTAGCTGTCAACAGTAAACACTTGCATAGCCTTTTGTTAATCTAGTCCTCTATCCACCAAGGCACTACCCTTTGTTTGAATGATGAGTACAGTTTCACTGAAGCTTATATGCTAAAGTCTCTGCAGCAAAAAGATCTTAATTTGTGGGTTAATCAGTTTGTTGCCAAGCAAATTCAGTTCTTAATAGTTGCTATTCCAGGACATGTCACTGTATGAGGTAGAATAATAATGGGATTTACTCCACTGGAATCTTCAAAGATAAAGTTTGCATTAAATAAACACATGCAAATGTTTTCTATCCATAAGTAGAAACAAATTTAAGGATGTAAATGGACCTGTTGACTTCAGTGACAAGGTGTATATAAAAAAGTCAAGCACATAACTGTGGGATTTGCTAAATCAGATACAACGGCTTTAAAAAATCAGATGAGAAAACACAGAAAGCCATAAATAATAAAATGCAAGTGGATTGAAAATAGATTTTTTTTTTTAGAGTGACTAGAAATATATTTTTCCCTTGCACAGACAATACAATTTTTTTTTTTTTCCCCCTTTGGAATATCTTACGGTGACAGGGTGTACTAAACAAGTATATCACCCAATTGTATACTTCACTCCACCAGTCAAATGTACATATGGAAATTAACTCTGCTACTAAAAACTGCTATCATGTGAAAGAGCTGGGGTAAGGGTAGAAACAGTGGCATTGGCACACACACTCTCAATAAGAAATTGTCAGAAAAATGGGACTGGGGATGTAGATATAATAAAAGACTATATATTAATTATTTGCAAAATTTTTTGCCATGTAAAAAGCATATACATATGTAAAAGAATGTTCATCAGATTTCATCACTGCAAGTTGTATGGCACCTCTAAATTCATGCTAAATGCATACAGAGTTCTTCAGTATGATACCTGTCATTTTTCATGCAAAGAAAATGCTGAGATTGGTGCCATTCTAATTCAAGTGCTAGTCTCCTCATCCATATAAATTTAATAATACATCCACTCACTTCTAAGATTCTGGCTTATAATTTTAAAAAGAAAGGAAAAAGCAATAACACATTCTTTGTCATTCCAGGGAGGCACTCGAAACTTCTACTGCTTTGAGTATATGCAAAATATTTCAACGGACTCCTCTCAAGCAAAGTACAATATTTTATTTTCTGGTGAAATTTACTATTCCCACACTGATAGTCTATAATTTATTTTTTTTTTTATATTCTGTTATTTCATCATTTAATTGCACTGCACTTTTGCTTTTGTTTAGTAATTCTTTTTTCCCCAGAGGCTTCTCAAAAGCCAACTGAGTAGTATAAAAACAATAATAACGAAGTACTCGTATTGAGATGTGTTGTAGCAGTCAGAAATCCCACAGCTAAACGCTGATGTGTATTGTTACAACGATACCCGATGCTAGTTAGTAAGAGCCGATTTGTACTCAACAAAGAAAGGGATCGCCATTTTTCTTAAAAACTCCTTGTACATTGTATAAATTTAGTACACTAAACAAGAAGCCCCACTGAACTAAGAGCTATGTTGAAAGTACACTGAAATTCTACAGACTGGGCATAATCAGAGCTCTAAAGATTAGGTAGAGGTTGCATACACAGCTGCTCAGATTCTTCAAGACTGTCCTGGGTTGACAGAATACTTTGCTCCCTCAATTATTTTTCAAACTTCCTTCACAACAGAAAATCAGCTAACAGCCAAAGAAGTATTCTACACTGTATTATTTTTTGCACTTGCTTGACTGTTTATCTACTCCCAGTTCCAAACTATTACAATTCCCAGCTATTTATCTAAATTCACCCATAGAGTAGCAAATGTTGACCTTTCACAGAAGACTGCAACTTCAGTCATCAGGTTGCAAGAACCAAGTTATAGAATTTGTTACCTCAACATCAACACCCATGTCTCATTACCTTCAGAATTTGATTCACTTTTTTCTTTTTTTAAATGTTCACATTTTACTCTCACTGCCTTGGTAGGCATTGCAGCTTTCTCACATTCCTGGATTCTAAGAAGCACTGATGTGCATGAAGACAAGCATGGGGTAACAAAGGGACAAGTTCATCCCCAGGAATCTCCACAAGGAAAATATACTAGGATTAAACAATAGCTACTGTGTTCTAGAAAACTACTGGTAACAAAAGGTTCATTGCTGTGCTCCATGTCTGAAAATCCTGAGGTAGGGCATAAATTTGTTGTTTGTGCCTTATTGGTAAAAGTGTCACTAAAATCTGCCTGTTGAGGCTGCAGACTAAAACATGAGTTTTATTAATTCTAGGGAGGGAAGTCTTTAGCCATCATACAAAGATAGACATGTTGAAAAGAAGTTTTATAATTGGCCTCGGGGTTGAGGTTCATACATCAGGGAATAACTAAATTTCATTGTTAAAATATGTAACAGGCCCCAAGCTATTAAATTAATTAACTTTAGGAACATTATTAAGCTAGAATTTATAATCAAATAGACAGATGGAATTTTAGAAGCCTCTTTAGGCACTATGAAGTTTGGTTATATTTATGAGGAATTTGATGATTTAATGATTGGCCAGCATTTATAACTAGCTTGTTGATGTTCTAAACACTACTGACTTGTTCTTCATTTAGCTAAATATTAACCACAGCTCAACTATGAGGATATATTTTCTTGATTTTTTTTTTTTTTTAAATCTTATTAAGTAGAAGTTTCAACATACTGTGTAAAATGACCACACAAACATTTCACAGTACAAGTTTCTACAAAATTGTGAGGATCTGGGGCAATACAGACAGACGACTCAAAAAACCTAGACTTTCGTACTTTTATTTTGTAAGAAGATTAATAAATTAGGTATTAAGTTGGGTTTTAGAAAATGATTGACATTGTAGGGAGAATCAATGAAAATTGTCACAGGCAAGAAGGAGGAGAAAGAATTAACATTTTACTTATTCTGACTGTCTGAGAAATAAAATCAGAAAAAGTTTGAGTAATTATAGAAAGAAAAACTAGCTGAACTTTTGATCTACTTTGTCTAAACAGAGAGTTCATATCCCTTAACTGTTGTGGATCAACAGCATTGATTAAATAACATAAGTGGCTGTTCTGGAGCATGTCTTCACTTAACCTAACCACTACTTCTTACAAATATAAATTAATCCAGGTGTGCCATTTTTAAAGAACCATAGCTTATCTCACTCTGCAAGTACCTCACTGATTCCAATCCCTTAGTAATAAAAATGGTGCTTGGTCTTTAAGCACTGGAAATCATATTGTCTTTGTTCTTTCACTTTGAAATGTATTGGTTTTGCTTTATATACGCCATTATGAACCCCGCTTTTTGCAAGCACCTTTTCAGTTTTTTACTTATGTAAAATACCTATATACGAATCTGCACAATTTAAATAATAAAAACTCAAAAAGCACACAACTAATTAATAATTAATATCTCTTGATCCTCTCATAAACATTGAGTTCTGTGAAATATGCAGTAGAAAAACAAGGAAAGCATTACTATATTAGGGAGGAAGAATACAAAATTTTTACTTCCTTAAAACAATAATTTCCATTTATATATTATTGTAAAATTCATTAGTTTCCTAATATTTTACAGTGGGGTAAAATATCAAAAATGAGGTGCCTGTTCACTTTTTTTCTTATTACTACAGCTTTTGAAAAAGAGTTCATAAAGTTCTAAATAATTTATGGAACCACATGCCACTATGTACCTTCTGAAAGGTACTTTAGAAAAGAAATCTTCATCGTGTGACCTTTAATGCATAAAGCATTTTTCCACGTATATGAGGAAAGCTTTGTATTTATAATGGTATTGCTAAACATTTTTAGTGATTGATAGAATTTCCAATTAGACCCACATGAAACCATCATACCTCAGAAGGCTAAACTTTAGTGTTCATTTTGTATAGCTGAGAGAAGCTTCAGTCTCATTTTGAGTTTTAAGCTCGTAGAATGTCAAGTAAAATAAGCCAAGCCACATGAGTACAGAGAGGTCTGAAGTCTGAAATTTCCAGAGTTTCTGGAAAGGATTGATTATGCTATTATCTTCCATATAAGCACTTCTGCTGGGATTGTAAAAAGAGGACAGCAATAATCTTTCATACAAAAGATCACATGATGTTTTATTTTTCTCTCTCTCTGGTACTTATAAATAAGTGGCAAAAGTGCCTACATCTTGTAAGCATAGATAAATTTATGAGATTAGTTTTTGGTGGTGTTTTTTTTTTTTTTTTTCAATTTGCATATATTCACATTAACAACTTCAAGACAGAGAAACTTAAGAGTTTTTCAAGCAATCAAGATGGAGAACATCTAACAATGGTCATGTTAATCTATGTTTAACTGCTGAAGATCACAGTAAGATCTTCATGTGGTAAGATACATGCATACTATCAATTAAAAAAATCATAAAGAAAGGCAAGGAATATTTATAAAAACACCACAATAAAACAAAAATAGATTTCAGTGAGTTCATACAAGTTACTTAGGTGAACATACAAATCATCATGCAAAAGCTGGGTATTCATACTTAATTTCCATATGCATCATACATTTCCATTTTAGCAAGAGTATTGTGTATCATTCACTCTTAATGTCACGTATTGTGTATCTTCAGTAACTTGCACAAAAGTGTTTCAGATAGACCCTCTCACAGCGTCAGAATTCAGATCACAGAGGAAAGTACTTAGGGATCACAGAGATGCAAATAATAAAAAAATGTTACTTTTACCATGCTAGAAGGAAAAAAGAGCTTAGTCAAAGTCACTGATATTTCAGCTTTAACTCATTACAAAGCAAAGTTTTCAAGAAGCTAGTTCTGCTTCCTCTAAATTCTATTACTATTCCATTACTTTCAGAAGAAGAATGCACATATGATTTATTCTAAATAACAAATACTAATAAAAATTATACTTAGCATAACATTGAAGTAACATTTTAAAAGGCAATTTTTTTTGCATTATCTGAGCAGAAATTTCTATACTCACAGTCTTTAAAACAGACAAAACAAGTATGCTTTATACATTAATGATTGGGTGTTTATGTGCAAATAATAATTTAAAACAGATTTCTTGGACTAAGCTGTAAGATGCTGGTGAGCACCTGTACTGAAAGGAAGACAAGCATCTGAAAGGATTCTGATAAAGTCTAATAGCTTTAATTATGTTTTTAAACCATCTGAGATGATAAAGTTTAAGCGGGGAGGGAACCTGGTTCATATCTGAAAGATGATTGAAATCCTTCCCACTGTAAATCTGTGCGGGGGATAGGGGTACATATCTGTCCTAGTTTGAATTAAAACAGAATTAATTCTGTTCAGTGATTTTATCTTTCAGCTAAGTCTTTTCTAACTAACTGCACTTTCTGAAATTATCATCTGTTTGCTTCTAGCAGGAATAACACTTTACGTTTAGAGGTACTCCCAAGGATTGGTATGCAGAAAAATCTCCTGCTTATACTTGGCTCCTGTGAAGACCAAGGTTACTGCTAAATCTTGTGTACCACACTGAATGGGGTAGAAAGCAAAGACTGCACCTGCAGGGAGGAGCAGAAAGGACAGGTGACCCTAAACTGACCAATGGGGTATTCCACCCTATATCTGTCATATTCAGTATAAAGCTGAGAGATTTCAAAGGTTAAGCTCTCTTCTTCAATGGCCAGCATCTGAGGACAATTCTGTCTTTTTTGCCTTCAGTCCTGACCTGTGTTTTCCCAAATCCACCTCCAGAATCCAGCTCCGAGTCCATTTTCCATCTGCTGCTGAGTCCAGCCTGGGAATTCCCCAGTGCCTGCCCAGAGCATCAGTGGTGACAATGAGTTAATTGTCATCAAGTGAGTTTGGTTTTATATTGATTTTGTATATATTTGTATAAATTTAATTTTATTTTTACTCTTTTCCTTAAAGCTGTTTCGTTTTTCTTTTCCAGTCCACAAGTCTGTCCTTTACTCCCTGTGTCTTCCGCTTTGAGAAGGCAGAGGGGTTCACAGTGTGAATTTTTCATTTTCTTGTGCTTGGCCCAGTCTCTAAATCCTGACAATATCCTAGGAAACTCCTACTTAATCATAATCATTGCTCCAGGGGAAAATGAAAAAAATTCACAATATTACCTTCAATGTATGATTAGGTTTGTCAAAAAAATTAAATAGAAGGAGATTAATAGCGATTTTGTGAGGATTTAGGGAGTCAGTCTTATTTGGCTTTAAAAGACAGATTTTCCTTTAGTGTAAACAAGGCAAAACCAGTTTCTTCTTTAAATACAAAGAATCTGTCTAAAGATGTAAAAAAAAAAAAAAAACAAACAAACAAAAAAAAATCAAATCACCAAACCCAAAGCAAACTTCTGCACAAAACACCTTATTGATTCACTAATTGGTTTGAGGTCGCAACTGAGTTGTGAGAACAGTTGAAAAGTCTTTGCTTTTACATGATTCAAGAAATGAACTCACTTCTCTGTTTCTCATATGCAAATCAGGGGTAACTGCACTGAAATAAGCACAGTAAAAACCTTACATTCAAAACTCAGTGTGAGTAAAAAAAAGAAGAAAAATATCACAGTCAGGCAAAAGTATAGGTTGAAGAGCCTGCATATTAAAAAGTACTGTATTTTTCCAGTCACGGGAGCTAACAAAGACACTAAGATAAAAGTCCACATTGAGAAAGAAAACATAAATCCTAGTTATTGATTTGAAATTCTTTCTGTTTTAGCCAAGAAAAGAAACAACTGAAAGTGTGGAATAGTGTCTATGTTAGGCAGGAAAAAAGAGCTTTACCAAGCATGAACTTCTATTTCAAGACATTAAGCGGCAACTTTTATCCTCTTCCTCCCAAAACATGTACACACACAAAGCATTTCAAAAACAGATTTCAAAATTGACTCAGGTTAAAAGTGACTTTTGCAAACAGCTCCTCCCAAGAAACTCAGTCTTTTAAAGTACTGATGAGAAAGAAAGAGCGTCTTATAAAGCACTTGCCATGTCCTACAAAATAAGAAAAACAAATATGGAAAAAAAGAACCACAGAAGACCTTGAAAAGCATGTGTAAAAAAAAAAAAAATCACAAAAATCTTCAGGTATGTAGGAAAAAAAAATGTGCACAGGTGAAAAGTACGATACAAAACAAAACAAAGGAAGATGATCTTCAAGGTCTCTTCCAGTCCAAGTGATTCTGTGATTTTACCGTTTTAAATAGCTGGCATTCCACTTTATATTAATCCATAGCTGTAGATTGTGCAATAAGAAGGGCATGACTCTATGAAATTATTCATTCCTCATATTATCTTACCTGTATTGAATGAAAGGCACTTGAACTTTTCAACGGTAACCTCGCAGTCAACATTTAGCTATGAAGTTTATTAACTGCATAATAAGCTGAAATTTACCTTTCTGTGGAAGAGAATTTGCTCTTCAGGCTTCTTTATTGCTACTGGTGTTCATAAAGAAAAAAAAAATCTAGATTGTTTGTTCAGCATCTTTGGCAACACATTTGGATCACACAGACTCAATTTTAAATATCTGTTTTCAAATTTGAAGTTTTCTTTTCCCATCTCTCAGTGGTCTGCAGGAGGCACAGTGACAGGAATGACAAAAAGAAAACTGTTCAAACAGAAATTTCAAGCATACTGTGGCAATCTTTAAAAATAAAAGTTTTGTTGCAGGTGAATTTGTAATGTTACATTTCAGTATAAATGAAACTTTTTTACCTAATCAAAATCTTTCCTTCATTTTTTAATATCTAATCTTTTTCTTTAAAAAAATCCCAACCACTACCACCCAGCTTATATAAAGTATAGGTTAATTTCAAACCATAACGTCACTTTGAAATAAAATGTTCTGACTTTCCAGAAACCATAACCTAGAAAATGACAAATGCAACACTAAGTTCTCCCCAGTGATCAATATTTTTTTTTTCCTTTGGAATTATTTTTCAAACCAAACCTAGCATTGTAAATGAATTTTAATTTGTTAATGTTTAATCTTTGGTGAATTGATTGTTCTCTTTTCCTTGTTCCATTCCCCCAGATAATCAAGCTACCTTTGTAGCTTATGATCAGTGATCAGTATTTCTGAGGAAAAAGTTTATAGGTTCATTGTCAAGCATTAGCTAACAAATGCCAAGTAAGCATTTAGGACTCATGCCTAAAAGAGAAGAAAATGCATTACAGAATTGACTGAGTCAGCTTGGCCAATCTGTTAAATCCACATGCCACAGAGTATACTAAGCAGGCAGGCCAGCCAAAGGTCATGTGCACTACTCCACTATACCTGTGTTTGCACAGTGCTAGATCTGAGCTGATGTGAGCCCTTCCACTGAACCTGTCTGGGTGGCTACTGGGCAGCCTGGTACTAGACATTGAGACGTGGATGGATCCAAGATGTCATTAACAGATCTTTAACATCACCAGTATAGCTCTGAAACTCGTATGACAAACCAGTTTTAATCTGAGACTTATCACTGCATAAGAAACATCGCAGTTTTCTAGAAATAACTCAGTAATATTTATTATTCATAAGCATATTTCTAAGCATTTTCTATTCATTGTAGAAAATAAAAATTACCACCTCTTTATTCTGAGTTCACTATCATCACTCCTAAACTTTTTATGGACCTAGTTATATTTGGAAATGTGAATTTCTCGTTCTTGAATATTTTTTTTTAATCTATCAAAAATAAGTAATCATATATGCAAAATCTCTTCTAATAACTTGGTTAGTTGGATTACCACCCTGTATGCATTAAAAAAAAAAAAAAAAAAAAAAAAAAAAAAAAAGAAAACTAACTGAGATAAAAACCTCTATTTCCCTCTTAGAAGATTTATCTTCCTGGTTTTCCAAACATTTTCTTAATTCCAGTTCTTTTTTTTTACTTTCTTCTGAAATATAAAAAGAGCATAGTTTTCAAAAGTGTTCACAGACTTTTTCTTTAAATTGTCATCATATTTTAAAGTAACCCAAATTACTTCTCCAGTTACTTTTCATTAGAAAATAAAAATAAAAGCAAGGCAACCTTGTTTCCAAGGTAGCTTATGGTATTAAGCTTGAAATCCTCATGAAAACCGATTTTCAAAAAGTGAACGATCCTCTGTGAAAACCTATTAATTTTAAAATTCCCTAACATTAGTTGCCCTTCATGATTCATCATTACAGAGTTCCATTGTTCAAATATTAGTTTGAAACACTGCCTCATTCTGTAGAATTTTTTTTTCAGTAACTTAATAATTTCAACTCATCTGTCAGGGACTGAGTTGATGCTTTTTGTTGCCTACAATTACAAATCATGATGCCCTTATAAACAAAAATTTGACCTAGCATCAGTAGTCAGACCTCACAGAGCTCTGCTGAAGCAAATTAAAGAAATATCATAAATTATTCATAGTGATCACCTCTTTTGTTTGTTCTTGTTTGAGTTGCCTTAAATCATTTCAGACAGCAACTCAGTGGTCACACGCTGACATGTAAAATAGATAGAAAAATGGAGTCTAAAGAATTATTTGATAGAAGGGGGGAAACCACTTCCCTTCTCAAGTAACAAACTTGCCGTGAAAGCAGTGTGGCTAATGGATTCCTAATATAAATGGAAGGTTTAGTCAAATTGAGACAAAGGTGTGATTGACAAGAACAATTGTACCTTTTAGTGGGTTGAAGGGATATGATGGAAACAGGTATTTCACTAGTCCTGCCTCCTATTGTCTGCCTCTTTTCATCATTCTCTAGTAAAGGCTATATTTATCTAGGTAGTTAATTTATATTTACTACTGTTTCAGTACTTTGTACGTGTTTTGACAATCATTGAAAATTCCAGAAACTCATTTTGCTGCAAGGATACTGGAACTGAAAGACGAAGTATAAAAGCAGCCACTCACTTTTTCAGCTGCCACTCAAGTTCAGCAAGAGCAGAAGTAGGATATGTCAGTTGTGGTGACTTAAGCATCGTCTCAGGGATAACATGTACATATTACAAGTGGTTACACAGATATTTGCTCTTGTAAAGAAATAACTCCAATGGGGTATCATAGCGTGACCTAATAATGGCCTCCCTCCTATAAGAAAGATACTGGATCAGACCACAGAGTTCATGGAAGACAAGCAAGGCTGTTATTTGCCAAGTGGGAGGCAAATACCTAGTCTGACAATGGAAAATATAAAATGACTGACTGAAATTAAACTCAGCATTAAATAAGAAAAAAAGTTGCAAGAGCAGATGGCCAGTAAAGGCTTGACTTTCAATGTATATAGTGCAGAAACTAAAAATATATCCTTCAGAAAGGTATTTCTAGTTGTTTTAAGGAAATAATTATAATATTCAGGATTAAAATCAGAAGCAGACTTATTTTAAATGTTCTAGTCTACCTGAGTATTTCAAAAGAAAGGCAAATCCAAGCAAATATTTATGTCTCTTCCCAACTTAATATAAGGTTCTTGGTGTGGAGGCCATGGATAGCAAGCACACCAAGATGGCTATCTGCAAGATTCCAATCCTCAGAATCTTTGTGGGCCAAGACACCTACCTTCTCACTGGATTTTCATCAGTACTCACTGAACATAATCACTATCACCAGAGATATGGAAAGCAGTGGTTCTCAAACTTGTTTTCTTTCGACGCACCATGCAGAAATACAGCATGTATGGGATGTTCTTAAGTGTTGAGGGTATAACTGGTATACCAGAGATTGAGGTTACTGTACAGAATAAGTTGCAATATGCCTTAGATCCTTGGTCTACTGGCTCTAGTATAGTCTGTGGAATACTTGAGATCTCCCATCTCAACTGGAGATTACTGGAATAAAATAAAGCCAGGGAAACTGCTTAACAAAATGAATATATGGCTTTTCATGTAACTTCAGGTGATTTTTCAAGTGCATTGTTTTAATATTTCTCAGTAAACGAGAGCTTCAAGAAAACTTTTGAAAAATATTTCTGTTAGAAGCTCAGCAATTTTGTCAACCTTCCAAAAAAATGAACGTTAACATAAGTTTAACAGGAAAACTTAATATAACATCAGCATAGACCTACCATAACATGATATAGTAATCCTAAATATTGTTTACAGGGAGGAAGCTAGACTAGATTTACTGATTTTTAAAGCAAACTTAAGTGCTGTGGGAAGATCCATGTCTGTTTCAAGACAACTGAAAGCCCATTGAAGGCAATGAGGAAACTAAGGTGCTCAAATTCAACATGTTTAAATGCCTTCCTGAGCAATGTTGAAGCTGGCAAGACTTAGAGTTAATAGGATCAAAAGGTATGTAAACATTTCATTGACCTGAGATTCACTAAAGATCCCTGATGAAGACATACCTTTAACTTGTTGTGAGTGCTTAACACTGTAACTCATCATCTTAGAGTATATTCATCTAAAATTAAGCTCATACTGGTTATTTGTATCACAATTAGGAAAGAAAACCAATTTTACATAGGATTTTGTTATTAAGCCCAGCTAAATATCAGTCATGTCTGTTGTTTATTTGACTCTATTTTAAACTTTTCCAAAGTACATTGTAGGTGTTCAAAAGACATAAGTGAATCTCTAATTCTAAGAGATGTATGAAATACGAATTTTTTACTGGAAGATGAAATCTCATTCAGGAAATGAAATACTTATTTCTTACTGGAATTTCCTAGAGGAAGCTTTGTCAGACAGGTTGTGTTCTCACAGGTTTACCAACATTTTGCAGCTAAGCATAGAATCATAGAATGTCTGGGCTGGAAGGGACCTCCAAAGGTCATTTAGTCCAACCCCCCACCATAAGCAGGGACATCTCCAAGCAGATCAAGCTACTCAGAGATCCATCCAGCGTGATCTTGAATGTCTCAAGGGATGGGGCCTGCACCACCTGTCTGGACAACCTATTCCAGTGGTCTATCATCCTCATACTGAAGAACTTTTTCCTAACATCTAACCTAAATCTACCCTTTTCTAGCTTCAAGCCGTTACCCCTTGACCTGTCACTACAAACCCTTGTGAATAGTCCCTCCCCTGTTTTCTTGTAGGCCTCTTTCAGGTACTGGAAGGTTGCTATAAGGGTTCCCCAGAGCCTCCTCTTCTCCAGGCTGAACACCCCCAACTCCCTCAGCCTGTCCTCATAGGAGAGGTGCTCCAGCCCTATGATCATTTTTGTGGCTCTCCGCTGAACACATTCCAACAGGTCAGTGGTGGTCTTAGTATGTATTGTAACTGTAACTAATTGTCACTATGGGAAGGAAAGAGACTGCCTGTCTTTACCATGTTCACAAAATTAGAGATAGTCTTAAAATTGCCAGGTTACAAGGATATCTATCTCTATCTGTCACAGTTTTGTGGTAGATGTTACACATAAGGAAGGTAAATAAGTAGAACCCTTCTCTGTGCTTACTGGTTTTCCCAAGGCAGACCCCCTGGCACACACTGTGCTCTTCATTTTTTTCACACACACATGTTAGCTGCTACCAAGCACAGCCCTCCATGCTCAGAGTCTCTACCAACTGGCATCATTTTGTGCATTAAAATCGTAATCATTGTGGGCTGGAACGGGTGAGGACGGGTTTCCAGTATCAGTATCCTAGAGACATTTTCTCCAGTTAACAATGCAGTAAGAATGTGATATCATCAAAATAGTAATAAAAAAATTCATGTGTTTATTCACCAGTAGTTCACTAATAAAATGCATTTAAACCTGCTAATCAAATAATGAGCTGTTAATTATAAAGGGACAACAGCTGAGCTACTGCAAGTGTAGTTTTAAGATGGTTTCTTATCTTAGAAAATTATTCATTCTATGAAGAGTGAACAATTATATAAAATGTTGGGTTTCTGTTTTGTTTTTGTGGGTTTGGTTTGTTTGTTTGTTTTTGTTTGTTTGTTTGTTTTTAAGAGGGAGTAATTTTAATATTAAAGTTGATATAACAATCTCTGGGAGCTCAGAAAGACAGTATCAGTCAGTCCAGCATATAAAGGAAACATCTAAACCTCACTAGTAATATCAAATAACAGCAGATTTGAATCTGCATCTGGAAACTGACTCTATGGTTTGTGATTTAAATATATCTATTTCAAGATAAACACCCTCATGAGCCTTATAGATGTTATCCACCTTAGGCTTCTTTATAGTCTCAGTTTAAGTATTATAGGAAGAAAGAGAAATTAGAAATACAATTTGTCTCTGTCATCAATAAGGAGAGAAGCGGGAGGCTAAAGAAAAAATAAGGTAATTTAGATTATCTGATATAGAAATATAAAATATACAGTGCAGATATCTTCCTCCTAGGATATTGACCCATACAAGTAAGCTTCCACATTTTTTCTTTATGAAAGGAATCATACGAGTATAAAATATAAAGATGAGCAATACATTAACATATAAGTTACAAAGTAATTTTAAAATTATCTTATCGATGTCAAATTACAGAGTTAAATGCTTAAATTTCACTGTAGGTTTTATGTCCAGCATAATTCTGCTATCTTGTGCATGCAGTGTGGCATATATTCCTTAACTGTATGATTATACATTTTTTACAAGACTTTAAGATCACAGGCCACACACCAAAAATGTGCATTGATTTCTAATAGCAAGTTTTTTCTTTTCCTTTTCTCACCCATCTCTTCTGCAATGTTTTAAGAATAACATTGCTTCCACAAAGAAAGAGGATCAGTATTAATACCGGAACTTGGGGAAACTCGTGGCAGTTCACAGGGCTAAAAAGCCTGGATGTCCAATTTGTCAAGATGTTGAGAAGATCCTACCTAAAATCACCAGAGTTCTCAGGAGGTATGAAAACATTCAGACAGGGAGACAGGGATATAGCTAAATGCTTCTTTTCTGTCCCCCCCCCCCCTTTTTTTTTTTTTAACCTCTATCTATCTCGTTCCAGCTGAAGAACTGAATGACGCTTTTTGGAGTTTTATTCTACAAGGTCTGTGCAGTCATTTGCTACAGCTATCAAATATCTCTGACTAGTGATAGAAAGCCATAGTGTCCACAAAATGACACTGGACAGCCTAATTTACATGTGTAAGTTAATGAGCTGAGAATTAGTCCTTGATTCTTAAAGCAGAAAGGTCCCATTTCAGCTAAACAGCCACATTCAAACCCTGAACGCTGAAGGTCTGCCAAGGTAAGTCCAGTAAGGCCCAAGGAAAGTCAAAAAGTACTTGTATTTCAAATGTTGGAGAGCAGCACAGCTGCTTACATTATACATGATATAGCAACTCGTAGTTGTGTAGCAGACAGTCTGGATTCTCCGGCTAATACTGCTGCTACCTGTACCATTGTCTAATATTAAAGCCATGAGGCACTATTAATTCTTTTTCTCTTGTTTCCAGTATAAAAAATCATTTAGTATGCTGTATCTATATTCAAATATATTCATTTGAATACAGATTTTATGCAGATGTTATTCTTGACAATAAAATGTAGTTATGGAAACTAATAATTTTTTGTTTGTATTAGAGAAACATTATATCATTTGGCTCCTACGATTGCTCAAAAAATTAAATAAGGCATATCTGAATTATTAAAATACACCATAGACTATATTAGTATGATTTGTATGTCCATTTTCTTATGGGGAAAAAAGCCTTGGGAACTGAACATATGAAGTACTCTTCACTGTTATATATTTTCAAAAAAAGTAGAAGATTTTCTTAAAATCAAAGGGGAACTATTTGTGATCATCTCTAGTGGTGAGTACTGAATTTCCAAAAAATTTATTTTATCACAGAAACAAAGAAAACTGTAACATTTCACTCATAGGGTGGCAGGTGGTTTTCATTTTTCAAGATCATTACAGAAGGGGAGTGAGTACTCTTCAGAAAAGCTAACTGTGGTAGGGAAGAAGCTTTTTGTTTTTTCCCCAATAGCAAACTTCATTTTTAATGCAGAAGAGGGACTTCCTTTTTGATCAGTGATTTCAACAAGGCTCCAGGATTGGGAAACCAACCATGCAAAGCTCTGCATGCACAGCTAGGGAATCTGGTACAATCTCTGCACCTCTTGCACACAGTGAGGAGTTCCCTGGCTAACTCTGCAAGAGGAGGCAGAAATCACAGTATATAATTGAATTTCTAGATTCACACATTCAAGGATATCAAAATGACTTAACCCTATACAAGAATTAAAGACTGTAAAGGGCCACGGAGGAGAGTTCCATGGCCACAGGAAACAAATACCAAATTAGGAGAACTTTGAACTTGTTGACAGAATGCGTTTGCATGAGGAACTAAAACAAAAAAAAGAAAACACCCAAACTATAAAAAAAAAAGTCAAATAAAACAAACATTTTAAAAACCACAGTGGAAAACTATGAAAAACACTACTCTGGGGAGTGGTGATGACCTAAATTAAAAAGTAAAATAGTCTTAAGGGTTCATACACCTCACTTCTGATACAAAAATTATTAGCATTTTGTTGTCCATGTTTCTCTTTTATCTGATGATATCTCCTAATAGTCTGTTGTTGCTAAGGGATGTTGCTAAGCAAGACAAGGCATAGAGGAGGTCAGCCACCTCTTCACTGACAACTTCTAGCATCAATTATTTTTGTGAACTACAGATTTCATTTTTTCTGGATGCTCTGCATATTTTTTTTTAAGATAAAAGAAGATTTATCGCTGTAGTACAATCCAAACACGTAGGGACTTAAATCTTCTGCTGGAGTTATCTCTTTTTCATTAAAATCTAATTTCTGGTCCTTAACATTGCAGTGCACTCATCAGAAGGTAAGAAGCGTAGCCTGACCTAGCATTGTTCAATTATGAACAAATTATATGAGAAATTTGGGTGTTCTTGGTAAAGAAACATTTCTGTGTTGATTTAAATTATTTTACCAGTCACTATTTTGTTTTATTTAAAGGATAATAGTTAATTTTTATTCAAAAAAGTAACAGAAAAAAAGTATTGCCTTTTAACAAAGCAAAACATCAAGAGCCATTAAAAAGGTGTAATAAGAAAACATGCACAAAATACCACTATTGAAAGCTTAAACACTTTCTTAAATTACATTTATTGTAGAACAGTTACTTATTGGATTCCTAGTTCAAAAGTAAGCTTACATGTTATATTATTTCAAATTAGTATCTCAGCTAACAGAATATGTCAATATGCAAGTAAAATTAGTGCTGTAACTAAAATCAAGTAATTAATATAAAGATTTGTTCTTCTGTAAGTTTTTTAAATGGTGACTGGAATGCTTTATGATGCCAATTCTCATTTCATGAGTGGAAGTCAAAGGATATAAGCTCCCAAATAATTTTAAAGGTGGGAAAATAACTCATACTAAAATTCTCCCTGGTGTTTTGGTTGGGTTTTTTGTTGTTGCTGTTGATCGCTATGAGCCATTTGAAGCCTGATATGAAGTGGTCAGGGTTATTGCATTATCATCAAAGTGTTTTAGAGTTGTCCCCTCAACAACCACTTCACTAGACCATTATGAGCATTACTGTTCTGTGAAAGGTAGACAAATTTAATGCACGCTGATAGGCATCAAGTATTAAATTTTTTCTCTCTTTTTTAGCTTTTAACAAAACTATGTGAATAACAAGCTCCTAAGTGTTGGTTTGTTTGGGTTTTGTTTGGGTTTTTTGTTTTGTTTTTCTTTTTTTCCCCAAACCACAGTGTATTGAACTTTTTCAAACTGTTCTTCGTAATTTCTCTTGTGGTTTAAGGCAAAAATGGTAGTTTGGGTCAACTTGCACTGAAGAAACTTCAAAGAGACCAGTGTTTACAAAACCAGAGTTTTGCCTTGCAAAGTACAGAGAACTATTAGAAATTTAAGAAAAAAGTAAATATTTTTTAGTGGTTCAAAGAATTATCCCAGAAAAATTTTTAGTTCCATGGACTATAAGGAGGCAAAATGACTTCAAATAAATCACTAGATCGTTAGTTTTCTAAGTGGTTCAGGTGAACAGTTAGGTGTTTGAAGCTCAAAAGGCTTGATTCACTTAATCCTTGAGGAAAGTAAGTGAGAAAATTCCTGCCTTTTATGTTCTTGTGACAGGATTTTTTAACTCAAATTCCTGAAACATTGCAAATAAAATTTCTTTCACATTTTTACCTCTCCATTCTTCAGTCATGAAGCTGAGACTTCTGTTAGTACTATTACATTCATATTAGTAAAATTTTTCCTACCAATGAATAAAAACACTAACATGGAACGTTAGTCCCACCAATGTGGAACATGTCATAGGAACCCTTTGTAGTACTACATAAGCATTGAAGAACTGTACTGCAATATAGCCTGATCATTTGTTATCAGTTTCATCCAAAGGAGAAATTACAATGACTGTTACCTATGAAAGTGACCATCTACAAGTCTTTAAAAGGTCTCATGCTTTTAGAGAGTTTTATATATCTTAAATTAACTTTAATTTTCAAATAGAATGAATTGCATGTCTCCAGGGAGGACTGGATCAATACATAGGTACCAATTAAGCTTTACCTTTTTCTGAAGGCTTGAATGGGACTTTGTTGCCTGTTTTTACTGTGTGTAGATGTGTGTTTGTACTAAATATCCTAGATCCTAGTTCTTTTCTAGAACTCTTCTGCTGACTACTTGCCAAATATAAAAAGATGTTACCATTAACAGGCAGACTAACAACCAAATTCCTCCCTCTGCTCTTAAAGCACACACAAACAATCTAAGATGCCACACCACCAGAAAAAAAGGAATAAATCAATGCACTCACTCACTGCATTAGATGTGAAGAAGGGAGCAAGCTGGTCAAGGATCCAAGTCACAGAAGATGGAATTAGCCAGGCCACAAGTCCAATAATGTAGTAGGGAATTCATCTTTCTCCCTACCATCCTGGGAACTCCACCTGCCATAGAGCCAAGAAGCCTTTCTGACAACCATGAACCCCCACCCCAGAACATACCTCAAACAAACCTCCCAACCCCACTCCACAAAGGAGTCAGTTCTTGTATAGGTGGCTTCATGCCCCACCTCCAAGTTAATGTGGAAGGTGGGGGCACATGGTGGTGATCTCCTAATCAGTTCCTACCCAAGGCTGGCCAGACCCTGAGTGAAAAGCCATCAGGAGGGTCTTTTGTGCCTGGTTGTGGATATCATCCATATGCCAACCCTCATTCAGGGCTGGGAACAACATTACGTCATCCAAAGGAGAACTGCTGAAAAAGCTGGGTGTCCTGATTTCACCTGGGACAGAGTTATCTTCTTCCTAATAGTTGGTATAGTGATGTGTTTTGGATTTATTGTGAGAACCATGTTAAAAACTTGTTGATGTTTTAGCTGTTGCTAAGTAGTGCTTATCTTACGTCAAGGACTTTTCCATTTCCCATGCTCTGCCAGTGAGTTCATGCACATGAAGCTGGGAGGGAGCATGGCCAGGACAGCTGACCTGAACTAGCCAAAAGGTTATTCCGTACCACAGGACGTCATACTCAGTGTATAAATTGGGAGGAGCTGCGCATCACTTGTCTTTTCTTGGCTTTTATCTCTCTTTATTTGTTGCTGTTATCCTCATTTTCCTTGTTATGCTTACACTTTTATTTTAGTTATTCAACTGTTCTTATCTCAGCCCACAAGTTTTACTTTTTTTCTGATTCTCCTACTCATCCCACTGGGGAGGGGGAAGAAATGAGCAAGTGGCTGTGTGGTGCTTTGTTGCTGGCTGGGGTTAAAACATGACAGAGGGACAATATTCCCTTCTGTAATAATCATCAGAATTACATGAAATCAATCACTGATTTTAAGTAATCAAGATGAAAATAAAGTAAGTTTATACTGCGTATAATTTTTTCTTAAACTGAATTCCACAGAAGAAACATATTTCTTTGCTGAACGCTCTCAAATGAAACAAACAAACAAACAACAGTTAAAATCTGAAATACTTAAAAATGAATGTGCCAGTTTTCCATTATATCTCATCCCTATTTCCTTTTCTGATCTGGAGCCTTCCTCCAAACTACATCTCACCTAGTGCAATACAGCTAGGAAAAAAACACAACATATTGTCCTTCTGAACGCTGTAAGAAACATATTCTAACAAATACTCTCAATTATTAGAAAATTAGACATCTGAGGAGCCTGTATTTAATGCCCCAAATACAGCGAGAGGGTTTCAGAAGCTAAATGTTCACCTATCTTTTGTCTTGTGCTTTTAATGCAACCTTCCAGAGAGGCTTTATTTTTGCTGTTTTAAAAAAAGAAAACAAACAAAAAAATTATCCCTTTTCAGCAGCTAGGCTCTTCTCTGCTTTTTTCTTCAAGACTCACTCTTTCATGGTATTGTTTTCATGGAAACAGTGTGGTTTTTACTGTCCAGTTGCTGAAGTAGCAGATGCTGTTTTTCTACCACATTTAAAAGACTGCACAGTATCATAAAACACTAATAAAACTATGTGCATTATTTCCTTTTTTACTGTAAAATAATAATGTTACTAATGAAGAAGGGGAAAGATTGCAATTGTCATCTTGTACTAGGGCTAGTACGGCTTATTCTTCTGTGAAGGGCAGAGATTTTGCAGTTACTTGTAGAAGCTGACACACTGGAAGAAACTTGCAAATGCAGTAGTGACGTTTCTGTGAAAAAAAAAAAAACCACTTCCTGTGCTTAACCTAGAGGAAAAAAAAATAAGAAAAAAAAAAAAAAACAACACACAAGAGGCATAGGAAAAAAATAGAAAACTCTTGACATGAACACATTTATGATCCACAACAAGAAGAAAAGGAGTGAAATATGAAAAAGGGAAGAATTATCTTTTTTTTCCAAAAAGAATGAATAAAAAAAGAACAAAACATCGGAAGTTTTTGGTAGTATTTCTTCTTTTTCGTTTGTATTTAAAAGATTTTCTCTTGTAATACATACATCCCCTAGAACAGGCTTCCAGACAGACAGCCCACATAAACATCCTCATCAAAACAACTGACTCTGTAGTTCCTAAGAACAGATACATGTTATGAGAGAATTACCTGCAGGGGATATGAGTGTTCAAAGTCTCACCTTGGGGGTTTAGCTGCTAGTCTACATTTTGAAAAAAAAATAATAGCAATCCTGCCATTTTACGACTATTCTCTCATTCAGCTCTCCACTTACCTAATGGAATATTTCAGACCTAATACCATGATTTATAAATGTAAGAAAATTGTACCACTGGTAGATGTTTGTTAACTTTCCTAAGACAGCATCAGCTTTAATGTTCTAGGAAACCTATTTTCCTGGTATTGTAGAAATATCCTATTGGCTCAAAGATTTTGAAATACATTTATACAACACAAGTAACTTTTATTCATAATTTGCAAATTATTTTCAGTATTTGATTTTGTATTTTGTTTTTGGTAGAGAAGCTTACATCCATTTCCTGTCACTTAGCATTTATCATATTTAAGATATTAGTATATTTTCCTAAGTTGTTGGCTGTTTGATCATCAGATTTCCACTAAGCTGTGGAATGTTCTGGCATGTTCTTTTAAGAAATACTTATTTCCTGTAATGCACCTAAAATACCTATTTCTTGTCTTCTCTTGTTTTTGCTTTTTTTTTTAAGTCTTTCTGTGTTGTCAGTGTTATTCCTCAAATTCCAAACAGATAGAAAAAAAATGTTTTAATTAGGTTATTAGGTGTTCCTTTGAAAAAACAGCACACACTTAGAATCATTTCTTCCCTCCCAGTTCAACCAGAAATCTGAGATTTAACTTATTCACAGCATAATCTCTGCCTTGACAGTATAAGCCCAGGATAAGTCAGTTTGCTGTATGGCAAACATTTCCCAGAGTTGAGTCTGTTTTTTCCATGGTGGTAATTGGTAAGTGATCTCCTTGTCCTTATCTTGACCCATGAGTTTTTTGTTGTATTTTCTCTCTCTGTCCTGCTGAGGAGGCAGCATGAGAAAGCAGCTTTGGCAGCCACCTGTCAACCAGCCAAGGTCAACCCACCATGACTGTTGTTTATATTTTCTTCAATAATGAAAATACACTTTCTAAAACACTAGCGTAAGGGTGTGAGTCCTGTCTCAAAAAATTTGGAATACAAAGCACAAAGCAATTACACAGACCACACTAGAAAACAATATAAAAATGATGAATAAAGCAGGTTTTTTTTTCTTTTTTTTTTTTTTTTCATCCTACAGGAAGCAAAGCTAGCCCTGAATACTATACAGCAAAAATGTGTTGCTGTTGACAGTGTCTAGGGCCGTGATCCAAAGTCTGGAGATAAAACTTTATTATACAGTCATTCAAAACAGTGAATTTACCTGTCTCCTACACAGAAAGGAACAGAATAGCTGTCCAATCATTCCAGAATTGGAGACCTCCCAGGGCCAGAAGGAGTTCATCCAACAGAGATACCACTGCCTGGGTGCTATCCATTCTGCAGACTACAGTAAGAAGAGCTCTGTCACAGATGAGCAGGTAGCCCCCACGCTCTAAGATATTGAGTGATACAGCAAAGGCCTCCTCTGTGACATTCTGGTAACAGAACACAATTGTGTGATCTCTAGGAGTCAATGACCAGCTGGAATGGGCTTGCCTGGTGCAGCACCTCCAAATGTCACAAAGTGCTGCTGGTCCATGTGGCTAGGGCACACTTCCCTTGTGAAACTAGAGCCAGCCAGCCTTCGTGGAAGTTCCACACTAACATCAATTGACACATGTAACAGAGAAAGGAGATTAAAGAAATGTTAATCCTCTACCACTTTCACGTTAATCCAGTTTAGACTGGATTGGCTTGAGACAATTATACTTACTATTCACTAGTTGGATTAACTGAGATTATACTCATATAACTCACAACTCATATAACATATAACTGAGATTAGAATGACCCCTTTTTAAATGCAAATATTAGAAAAAGAAAGAAAACAAAAGAAATTGCACAACAAAAGTAAAACTCTCCACGTTTCAGTGATTTTAGTGAATTATGCATTATTTCTTTTTTTAGGTGCAAGGTGTCTTAAAGAAGAGTTTTAAAAGTTAGCAACTGAACCTGCAGATTACATTGTCACCTTCAAGGGTTGTATAGATATTTAAGTCTAAATCCTGAAGATATTTAATTCATTTTAAATGTATAATTCCATAATCTTAATTCTTCCTAAACACTTACATACATTCTATGAAAAGCGATGATTATGGACCACTCTTGACTCAAATTGCAATTTCACTGGCAAACCAGACTTTGAGTCTATTGTTTGGGGATCTATGAATTACCGTTCGGATTTCTCCTATGAAACACATCTAATGCCACATCTTTTTAATAAAACACTACAATTCACATATTTCATGAGGAGTTACAAAGAAATGACTGCATATTTCCAGCTGAGATTAAAATTCTCTGAAAACAGGATGAGGGGTAATGGCTTTAAGCTACAAAAGGGTAGATTTAGGTTAGATGTTAGGAAAAAGTTCTTCAGTATGAGGGTGATGGATCACTGGAATAGGTTGCCCAGACAGGTGGTGGAGGCCCCATCCCTGGGGACATTGAAGATCAGGCTGGATGAATCTCTGAGTAGCTTGATCTAGTTGGAGATGTCCCTGCTTGTGGCAGGGCAGTTGGACTAGATGACCTTTGGAAGTCCCTTCCAGCACAGACATTCTATGGTTCTATGATCATGATACCTGTTTTCAGTATCTATGTTACCTATCTTGGCATAAACATTAACTCAACCATATCAAGAGAGATTTAACTCTGAAAAGATAAGTGAAATTATTGCTGTACATAGGATCTATTACTTTGTAAAATAACTTATTAACAGTTACTGTGTTACCTAATATTTTCTACTTATTTTATATATTACTTACAAATTACGCAAAAGGGTGATGGTGGTATTTTAATATGTGAGTGGAAACAAATGCTTAATATATATCTATACCACAGTAGTTGATAATTATATTGTAGTACAGTCACAGAATCACAGAATGGTAGGGTTTGGAAAGGACCTCTGGAGACTATGTAGTCCCACCCCTCTGCTAAGGCAGGTTCACCTAGAGCAGGTTGCACAGGAACACGTCCAGGAAGGTTTTGAAACTCCCCAGAGAAGAAGACTCCACAACCTCTCTGGGCAGCCTGTTGCAGTCCTCCATCACCCTTACAGTAAAGATGTTTCTCCTTATGTTTAAATGGAATTTTGTGTGTTCCAATCCGTAACGTGACTGTCACAAATGTAATACTTGCCCAGTTATACTGTTTGTTAAGTAAAATTTCTGTTTATTTCATGCTTTTATTTTTAAATATATAATATGTATTTCAGTGGGACAGCAATTTGTTAATTTCTTAATCCATAGATCAAACATTCTAGTTTCCTTTGTTCTTCTACAGTAACTAAGAGAGTGAGAAAAAAAAAGAATAAATATAAAAAATATATATATTTCTATGTGTTTGTCTAGGTACATTTTACCTGGTAAGTCAAAATGTCTAAAACACAGAAGCTATGTATAAGATGATTAAAAGTATTCTATTAGTATAAGCCATGATATAAACAGAGAAGAACCTTTGAGAAAATGTTCTTTTTCTGCTAAAAACTTTAATAATGTTAAATTTCTGTAATACAAATTATAATCAGATTGAAGGGACACACTCAAAGCTCAATGTAATTTAGGATGCATATAAACTCTTATACAAAGATTTTTTTTTACAAGACAATATAACAAAGAGAAAATATAGAATTCAAGCCTGGTTACAGAGAAAATAATCTATCAAATAGTACTTAGAAGTAACATAATAGTACCCAGCATTATATATCAAACTATAAGTCCTGTAACAGGTTTCGTGTGGACAGACATTCTGTATGCATGAAGCTAAATATTATGAACCACAGATGACACAATTAGGGCTCTTCGTCTATATAATAGGCAAACTGCCACAAGAATATTTAAAGATATCGATTAAAACACTGGTCTGCTTGTGGAAAGCAATTTTAGTTGAAATATGGTAATGCTAACATGTACTGCAGTTTATGGTGTTTTTTAGTGTCTGAACCAAAACCCATCACAGACAGTAGGACTTTGTAGGTATTCAAAGGTAAAGACATTCTGAGGTACATAGCAGAAGTTACAAGTTGAAGGGAATAAAACTTATACAGCTTTCCAGGTGATAACTCCTCATAGAAAATTTCTCAGGTTCAAACTGTAAAAATCCTGTCTTTCCAGCAGGAAAAAACTGTTAGTGTAGTCAGAAATGACCATTTTCATTGAGAATGTGATTATACTTGATTTTTGAGAAAATATTCTGGAAAAGTAAAAAATGGGAAAAGCGTGTGTTTATTTATGCATACACATACATAGCTATATAAAGAGTAAAAGGGGGTAACTCCTCCTCCTTCTCTGATGTCAGTGTTCCCTGTGTTGTTCCTCTCTCCATCCAGTGTTCTGCCCATCCTCACTCAAGCTTCCCACAGGGCACTGCCATCGTGCAGGGGGCTGGTTGGAGCCGGCTGGAACCAGCTGTGGCTCCCCACAGAGACCACATCTGCAGCACCCTCTGCCAACACGTGAGCACCTGAAACATATAGGTCACCATGAAAAGAATATATGTGTCTTTTTACTCTCCTTTCACATACACAGATGCACAGATAGAGTCTGTTTGACACGCACAGGTAAAGGCTGTTCTTCATAAAAATACATGTAAGAAAGAAAAAAAAATGGAAAAGAAATCAGTGTTTAAATGCACACACCAGGAAACTTATCGTACAGAAACACATACGCAGAGTAATTTACAACTTGGAAGCATAACTGAGAAAAGGACAGATGTATAGTCATTGAACTTGTTCCACGTCATAGTCCTAACAGTGACATTGGTGAGCCAACCAGACAAGCTTTTATGTTTTTATAGTTTGAGTCTGTATCTTACATATTTGTACCAAGTGATAGCTTAGGTGTGTTGGCAGAAGAGATTCCGGTTCATTGTCAAACACACGACTTTAGTAAAGGTTTATTTCTTACATGAACAAGGTGTGAAATGAAGAGTTCTGTTGAAAGAGATCACTCCAGGTGATTACCTCCATAAATTCCCTTTTTAACAGAACGTACTTCATTCCACTCAAAGTCAGAACAAAGCTAAAATGTCCTATCAAAATGCCTCACCGGTATTTTGCACTTTATGAACTATAAGTGTGACATAATGTAAAATCACAAACACATATATAATTATATCACAATCTAGTGGGATGGAAAATCTGCAGAGAAAGCACTAGAAAAAATTTTAGAGAGAATGACAGGAAATATGGAATCGAATGAAGTATGTTACTGGTAGTTTTTGCTGTTGACCCAAGACTATTTCTACTCCAACTAGCTTTCTCTCAATTTCTTTAAATTTAAGTTTGTTGATAACAATTTCCTATCCCCCACAGTTCATCACTGGATGCCACGAATTGACATTAGCACATCTGAGGTCCCTTGGAAGTCAAAAACCTCACATTGCTCTGACAGCACAGAGCTAGAAAGCTGCTCCCTCTCTCCATATGGTGACTCCTCATGGCCCAAGGGCTTACCACCTGGTAAAAACAGAGATAAAAGCCATTTGCTGAAGTAGGAGTGCTCTCCAGGCGCTTTTACAGGGGGCTGTGCTGGGGACAGCTAAGCGTATTGGCAAAGTAATGCCATTCATTTTCCAGGAGATGGCTCTAGCTCATATACTTCATATGCTGCTTTAAACTCTGCCAAGCCCCAAAGTCACCGTAACACTGGCCCTGTAATCTGTGAGCCATAACTAACTCCTCTGCAGTCCTGGTTTGCTGAACCCTGCAAGTATCAGGTGAAGGAAAAAATCTGTCTCCACATTTAGGTAGCATAATCTTTATGTCAGTAAGTAGAAAGATTAGCTGAAACATGGTGATATTTTTATTCTTATGTCACAGCTAAACACATTCACTTAAAATCCCCTAAAATAAAAGCTCATATAGCTTGGGGGAAAAAAAAAAAATCCCTCTCCCAACTGCACAGACCTTTATGTCCTTTTATAACTTAGTAGACAGAAATAATATTAATTCTTTCTCATGGTAGACTATACTATTCTAGATTGTAAGGCAAAATATGTGGTCATTTGTCCTCAGCCACCATTTTCTCTTAACCATATTTTTCCCTAACAGGAGAAGTATATAAAGCCAAATTAAATGAGTTTACAAGATAAGCAAATGTGGATGACATTTTGCCATGTAATGGTCATTTATGCTGATCTAAACACAGATTAATTCCACAATCAGATTGTGTGGTGAGGTGTCACCAGTCTCTGGAATTCCAGCTGAAGACACACTGGCAAAGATGGGCAGGACTGAGAAGGGAGGTAGTGGGGAAAGACACAGATAGAGACTTTAAGAGCAAAGAAGTAGTGAAACGTGTTGACCTTGAACTAGGGGTAGTAAAAAAATACTATTGGGAGTTTGAGCCAATTGTTAATTTATAAAGGTCTTAGTCCTTGGCAAAAAAACTATCCATCTGCTATTAAAGAACAACAACAACAATTTCTTTCTGTAGGATTTTCAACTCAACTTATAGAAGTATTACAAGAACCACAACAGACTCTTTTCAATGAAAGATTCCCAGCTAAATTTGCCAACCAAAAATGTATAGGTAGTTTCAGATAAGGCTTGCAAAAAAACCTCAAAACTTGTAATGAGTTTTATCTGAACTGAAGCTCTGAATAATTACTCATCTCTTTAGCTTATTTACAGATGTATTAAACAGCTTTTATAGCTGTACAAGTTATGGAAGCAATTTAAAAATCCTTATTTGTAATTTAAAACAGTCAAACGAAAAACAATTCTCAGATTTGTTTTATGCCATTGTAGCTCTACAAATGTTAAACTGAATTATATCATGAAGACAATAAGTAATTCTTCACATCAAAACCTTATACAACCTGGCATCAGGGTTTCAACATGCTTATTCATTTAAATATAATTTGTCAGAGCAACTAATTGTGGGTTGTTTTTTTTTTTTTTTCCATGTAGAGCTACTTGCAATCTAGAAATCATTTTTACTAAGAACTTCAATCAACATTGAAACATATTCACAACACTAGCTTATATTATTTTCTTTCATTGGATTTCTTCCTCTCAGATCACTCAAAATCAAACACTTCACATGTGTCTAAAAATTCATTTACATGTGTTACACGTTTATTAATGGGGGAAAAAAAAAAAAAAAAAAAACAAAAACAGGGAGATGAAAACCTTGCCAACTGGATGAATCTTCCCTTGCAAAGGTAACTTACATACACACACAGAGACACAGTTTTCAAAATTGCAAAAAAAGATTTACCAAGTCTGTAGCTGGTCAGAAGTGAAAAATAATGTAATACAAAAATATTTCAAAATTTTTTCATTTACATGTGTTGATGTAAATAGATCGGTGTTGGTATTTCATTTCACTTGCTCTATAATTTGAAATTTGTAGTAGTTAACTATGTCATCTGCTATCTACTTCCTCAGCATGTAAGCAAATCTGTAAATGAAACTCAGGAGCATGATCTGGATCTAGGTGAACTAAAGCATCCTGAAAAATAGCAACACACTGTGTAGTCTAGTGTCAAATAATACACCATGCTCTCCATGAATACAGACATCCAAAGCAACATCCCCTGCCCATTATGTTATTAATATAGTATACACGTAAGACAAATGTGATCTGCAATGCATGGTTTTCATCCACTAGCTCGCCTAAACAAGCTTTCCCTGGAATAACCAGCATCTGAATAAAAGAAAAAAAATTCCAAAGTCTTCATGTGGACTTGTAAGTCACAGCTATTCCTTGGAACTCTGTACCTTTTCACTCCAGTAGGGGAAAACAGCAATGATTCTCAGAGTTCTCGTGGAGCTGGCTACACTAATGCTTGCCTTTAAAGTCTGGATATAAGCAAGACTTCTTGACTCCACTAAAAACCAGTGTGGAAATAGGAAAACATCTGTAATTGTTAGCTGAACGCCTGAGTCTTGCAAGCAAAAGGACCTTTCATCATTTCCTTTCTTTCAGATCCCTTTCTTCCACTTTAAACAAGCTGTGAGTTGAATTTGTACTCCAATACATAACAAACTCTAAGAAGCAATTGTAGAACAACATAGAAGATGAACAGCACACGTGCTTTGATGGAAACACGTATAATGTATATTCTAGAATAAAAATTGCAATGAATCACGTGGAGAAATCTACAGAAATGGTTTATATATATAAAAGGACATACTTAAATGCCTTGCTTCAGTTTCAGGAGTCTCTGCAGCAATTGGGATACCTTCTCACTTTCCCAGTGTCAGACACTGTGAGCTGCAGATCTTTAGCTCTGCACATCTCCTTAGTTCCCCTTTGCCTGCATCTGTTCCCTCTCTTGTCAGGACCTGGCATTTTTACAACCTTTTGCTTATTTCATAATAAAGACATAAGATTTTGACCTTCCAGTATTTCTTTAATTTGTATAGAGCAATTTTGATTACATGTTCAAATTAATATTCAGGGAGTCTAACTTCAGTGCACTGCCTGCTTACCTGTCAGCTGAATAAGAAACTCAGGCTCCTAACTCTCCTGATCCAGCTGCCTCATATTTCAGATGTTCAAATAGGCTAAAATTTAGATAATTAGAACCGCTACTCAGCAGCATCCTTCCCTTCCTTTATTCTGTAGACCTTCAGGTAACAACTATATTAAAGAGACTTTTCCAAACCTCTCAGACATACTGACTTTCTATTGTAATTTAAATATCAAAGTCACATTATATTTCCAGCTTTTAGGTCAATTTCTATGTGGGTTTCTGATGAAAAATGAGGAGTACAATATGAAGCATAAGCGAATAGTGATCTCATTAAAAACTGTCATACCGTATGTATCGTTGACTTGCTTTGCTTCAAATCTGTTTTTAACTTGCAGTAGTATATTTTGCAACATTGGTTGATGACAGAATAAACATAGAAAAAGAAAGGTAGTCTGTAGTGTTTGTGATATCTAGTGAAATTGTCTGTATGATATTCTCATAAGTCTCAGCTCTACACAATTTCATGCTATTATAACAGTAGTTGTAAGACGGTGGTGATTACTATGAATGACATTGTCATTTTTCCACTACATAGTGGTATCTAACAATCCAAATGTGAAGGCAGAAAAAAATACTGATTTGTGAACTTGACATTTTGACTTGGCACTGTAAGTCCAAAAAGTAGAATATTTTTTGAAACTCAGTGACACTTTATTTCATCTTAAACAGCCAGGCCTTTCCATTATTTAGAAAACCTGTTTTTAATTGCATAGATAGAAAAATTGCTTTTTTTTTTTTTTTT
>NW_008601037.1:25132-38972 GCF_000691845.1 Merops nubicus | reverse complement strand
AAAGCAATGATCATTCTATATTAACTATAAAGGAAATAAGTTTGGGGTTTTGAAGTGTGATGAATCTTGGCCCTGTGTTCAAGTACAATGAAACATTTGCCAGAAAAAACAAACAAACAAAACAAAACAAAAACCTTTTTTTTTCTTTTTCTTTCTTCTACAGACTCTTATACAAACAACTGAACAGCCCTGGAGGTTTGCTTCAGACATAAAGACCTCTAGAAAGAGTCTCCTTCTTCTTTCCTCCATTGCCTATGGAAGTAGTCTGTGGAAATTAGTGAGTAGGACAAAGTTGATAAAGTTGGTGCATATTTCTTCCCTCATCAACTCAAGAACAAAAATCAAAGAACAGGAAAATAAAAAAATATTAGAAATAGTTGAAAATTCCACACTAAGCTTCAGACACAGGGATGCTCTTTTCACAGTTATACAAATTCTCAAAATCATTGAGTGATAATACATGTAACACAACTCATCTCCCTTCTGTGCTTTATAACATAGTTATGCACTGGCTTGATTTACTCAGCACTGTATTTTAAAGTCTGCCTGAGGAGGGTAAGACCTTTACATCTTTTGTAACACAAAATGTCTTAAATGAAGCTTGTTCACCTATTTAAGGATATTCCATGCAGATATGGAAAATTCCAGATGCTATCAAGCCTACAGCTTTAATGCCAGCACTCTGCCTCTTCTCAGTAGTGTGTCAGACTTACTGAAATGGTTCATAGTCTGAGATGAGTGATTTTTGGTCAATGGGTGTTCCTACAAGATTTTTCAGTAGCATGTTTTTATGTTACAGATGATGAATATTATGATCTGCCATAATTGCATTTATGTAGGAAACCTTATAAAAACCACCAATTCAGCTTCACAGTTTTAATATGTCCACATGTCGTGAAAGCCCTAACTCTCCCAAAGTGAGTAATGGCACTCAGTGTTCAATGAGCATACTTTTTCACATTTACAGTATTTTAGACCTGAAAAGCACATTGTCTAAAGAGTCGCCTACTACAGACAGCTGAGGGGGAGGGCAAAATGAAAGAACAAATAATGTAATTCATTTTTAGACTCCATGACAATACTTTCTGTACACATTTTCAAATGTTCACCCCTCCAGTGCTTTCACACTGATGCTGCAGCTAAGCCACTCATTTGCAGATATTTTGGCAGCAACTGATTTACAGCTAACGGAACCAGGCAATATGTTACAAGGTTTTTTCCAAATATTAATATGAAATGTATTTTACCTACCAACACAGTTTTCCCTCTAGGCAGGTAATCACAAAGCTTAGACAAAACTAATTTAGTTTCAAGAACTCAGTCTAGAGGAGCTGCGAGGTGATCCCACTGTGGATGTATGACAACATATTACGAAAGGATAAACTGTTTGTGAACACAAAGCAGATTTCAATGACAGACAGCCAAGTTGTCTTGGGAAAGAAAATTTTAAGGCCACATTTTACCACCTTAGTTTATTTTGTTTTATCCTTGTCTGAAATCTAATATAAAACAACACACAGTAAAGTAGCATTAAGCACTTTCTCTTTTAGCAGAAAGTCTACGTTAAGAGGAAGCACTGTTTCCAGTTCTGGCGTCCCCTGTGCAAGAAAGACACAGACATACTGGATAGAGCACAACAAAGGGCCACAAAGATGAATTAGGGCCTGGAGGAAAGGCTGAAACAGCTGGTACAGTTCAGCCTGAAGAACAGAAGGCTTAAGGGGGAATTCATCAACACATAGAAGTATTTGTAAAGAAGTTGTAAACAAAACTGAGTCAGGCTCCTCTCAGTGATACTCAGTGAAAGGAAAAAAGTACAATGGGCACAAATTGAAATACAAAAGGCTCTGTCTGAACACAGGGAAACTTTTTACTGTGAGTGTCTGAGCATTGACATCAGTTTCCCAGGGTAGTTATGGTATCTATGTCCTTGGAGATGTCCACCATCTGGACATGGTATTCAACAACTCTAGACACGAGGTGGACCTGCTTGAGCAGTATTCTTGAACCAGAGGACCTCCAGAGGTCCTTTCCAATCTCAATCATTTTTTGATTCTATGAAATGGAATGCAATTAGACTAGACTGTGCTAATTCCCAGTAATATTTTTTTCCTCTGTTTCAAAGAACTTTGAAGTAATGCATTGCTCTTTGAGTGGAAACTTGTCATTTTCACAGAGTGCTCAGAATTCCTTCTTCATGTTTCGAAGAAAACAAGAAGAAAATTGTTTGTGTGACCCTAATGGCATATAAGCTTGACAATACAAACCTTTGACTTCTGCTGTAGTCTTAACAAAAGAAAGATCTCTTTTTGATATCAATCTCACTGTGAGTATGCAAGAAATTTATTTGATAATAGTCAAACTATTGGCCAATAAGGACTAGTGAGCTAGTATTTTAAGCTAGCAACGTCAAAGGCTAGAAATAACAATTACATCCCATGTGCATTCAATTATACATTCAACTTGTTGCAAACAACATCAGCATATTTCCAAAAGCACTGAAGAAGTATTATCTCTTACACTAATTTTGTTTCTTTGCATTTTAATGATTTGAATATAAAATTTAAATGGCTTTACCTCCTGTTTGAAATGTAATATTTGAGATGCGACATCAAACAGCTGTAGGGCTTTTCGTATAGCAAAATCCTTCTGTAACTTTATAATCCTACATTAAAATTTTAAATAAATTCTTTTCTTTACACTTTATATAATTTTTCTTTTTTCAAAGCTTTAATTCCTCTCCAGTGCTGTTATTTTTATTTGCAACTTTTGAGATACTACTAAGTAATCGTAAAATAAAAGAATTATAATGCACTGAAAAATATTATACAGGCATGTTCCTGATCTTATATATGTTCCAAAATTTGTTCTCTGTTATTCTGTTGATGCCTTGCTCCTCACAGTCATCTTATTATCATTCATTTCTTTCTTTCACATGTAATCATACAAAAAGTCAGTATTCCAAGGAAATAACTGTTTACAATTTGTGAAAGAGAATTGAGTGTTGGTTTTGAAAATTTTTTTGGGGGTATTAATTTGTATATGAGAAAAATACAGAACCTGCAGTTCATTCTCTCCTTTTTCATATAACTCAGGTTAAGATTTTCACCTAATGAGTTTCAATATGGCCATTCTTTTAGCAGCTATTTTACATTGAAATTTACAGTGTGCCTCTGCACCAAGGAAAGAAATAAATACAAAAGCAACTTATAAGAAGCAGATAAAGTGGAAATTGATTGGATACTAAAATTTCTAAAAATACTCAAGGAGGTGTTCATATTAAAAGCTCTTACATATTGCTTAACATCTCCACAGCTTTTCATTGGTCACCTACAGTTTTAAACACAACATGAGCAGCTTTTCAAAACATGCTGAAGTCATATGTTTTCCATCAATCTCCTCAAACACCTGTCTTTAACTTGTAATGTCCTTTTAGAAGCCCATTCTTGCCTATCCCCTCCTATAATACATAAGATATAGTAGAAATAGTTCAACAAGCTGTAAAATTACCCAAGAGAGTCATATAGTACAGTAGATCTTGACACAGGAATCCAGCGAATTAAATCAGAGGACAGAAAGATTTTACAGTCAAAAAATTATAAAAGCACCCTTTTCTTTGACAGTTGCCCTAGAAGACCTTGACATTCTTAAGAAGCAAATGAGGAACACTAGTGAAGACTTTTATTACATCTCAGAGGGTTTTTTTTTACATCAGTTGAGTCTGTCTTCTTTGAAGAACTCATCACAGCTGTACTCCTATAAGTACTGGTTGTGTACTATGTGTTTATCTCATATAATTTTATCCAACATTTTTCCAGCCTTCTGCAGTTTTTGAAGTTTGAAATACTCTTTAAAACATATACCATAATTTCAGGCATATTTTCTTGCAACTATAGATGTGGCAAATGCACCCGCCCTGACAAAGACCCAACAAAGACCAGGGTTATCCAAAGACCAAATAAAGATCAGGGCTTCATGGCCATTTAAACCTGATAAATTTGTTTAAGGCCCTTACCTTGCCTGTGTCACACATTTGCCCCCACCTAATTAGAACAAACCACAGGACTTACTCGACTAGGGTATAAATAAAGCCCTGTCAGAGAGCAAATTTCTCTCCCCTTGGATCAGGACACCAATCAAGGAAACTTCCTGCAATTGAGTGAGCCCTCCCCACCTTGTTTGGTGAGTGGATACTTCTGGATATATGTATATCTCCTCCAGTGAGAAGGACTTTTTGTCTGAGTGCGCCCTTATCTGGGTGCCTTTGAGTGGAAGGTTTTCCCTTTTGTGAGTGACTGTGCATATTTTGGGTCATCTTTCTAAAAAGGAATACTCATGAAACTTAATAATCAGTTGTTTAGCATTATAGTCCTGACTGACATCTGAACTTGTAATTTACTTTGGTCTGTCAGAGATCTGGGTAGTTTTTAGTTGTAATAAATCTGCACTTTGAGTAGCTACTGATGTCTGTTTTGTGGGTTCCTCCATGACAATGATTTGTAGAAAATCATCATAAGCAAAAAATTCCTGAATGAACTTTGTTACTTCCTAGTGGGTTTTTTAATCAAAAGGTTCTTCCTTCAGTAAGTTTCTTATCATGGTTTTTGACATGCACTATAAGGTTTACTGTACACAGAGTAGGTATAGTTCCCTTCAGCATCTCAAGGAAAAATTAGTTTCAAGAAGTAGCAGGTGACAGAAGTTTTGTTGAAGTGGTAAGCATGAGCTAGTTAACAATTATTGTTAACACAGGCTTTTCAATAGTTAATGTTTACTTTTCAGAATCAAAAATTCCTCTGAGGTATATGCTGACTTCAAAGAGAGCAGATGCTGTACCTAGTCTTTGATGCCCTTTTTTGGACTGACAAGAAAAGAAGAATACCTAAGAATAACCACTAAACAGATGATTAAAAGATATAGCTATGTTCAAGTCACTGTATTTTTCAGGTTAGAGAAACAAATTAAGCTCTGTGAAAAGTGGGAGGACTCCTCTATCATGCAAATGGCTGATTTTTGTAAAGGGGAATAAGTGTTCAGTTCTAGTTTCTTTCTCTTGCTGTGGAGTGCCTGGTATTCACCACAACCCAGAACAGATTCCAGAAGTCTCAAGAATGTGTTTGTATGATGGGACAACTACTTCTAGATAGCTATTGTATCCAATGAAGAGGAGAATTATATCCATAGAGAGATGTTTCAGGTGAGGGAATAGAAACATGCCACAACTGTAAGTAAGTAGACACAAGTGTTTCCTAAAACATGCAGTAATAGTTGTGCTACTTCAACAAGCAAATTTTAGATTTTTTTTGAGTTTGATTTGCACTGAAACATTGGATCATGGGTCATGGAAGAAAGTCTTCAAATTTAAAAAAAAAAAAATAAAATTATAAAGCATGATTATTTGTGCTCACCCTAGTTTTTTTTTTTTTTTTCAAATTGTTAATTCTAGAATGACTTCATCAATATTTACAGTCACACTTCATAATTATCCAGGTGGCACATCATACAACAACAGGATTTCTGGAATATATTATAAGCTTTAAGCAGAAGAAAGGAGCATCATGTTGATGTAATCACATACTCTTACCGACTGCCACAAAACCAAAGTGTGCAAAGATATAAATAGTACTGTTTAGGGTACAAGCATATAGTTATGAATATCTGTAAATAAAACATGTTAAAAAGAGATATGAGAGCCTTTTGAGAAACTTTCATTAAAGGACTACTTTTCCAGTAACATTTTTATGAAAACAAATCCAACAGATGGAACACAGGTAAGTGTCAGATCCAGCAGCACTTACCATACTGAAAGCAGTATAGTATATTAACAAAATATGCAGTAAGGTCATAATATATGTAGTATATTTACTTCTAATTATTTAATATCCAAAATGATTTGGTATACCAGGGTATTATTGCTAGTTATTGGGCTGTTGTTGAGATGAACTCATGAATATACAGTAGGAAATAATTTATTTCCATTCTTGTTCAGCTGTACCCTGGGAAACAATTAAGTAATCAAGATATATATATATTAAAAAAAAAAAAAAAACCAAAAAAAAAAACCACAAAACTTCTTATATCCAAGTTTTTTACACAGGGATATAAGAAGAGTTATACTGAGATCTGATGTGAAATGGCATTTCAAAGATCAAAAGGGTATTTGATTGAATGTTAGAAATATTCTTGTTCCTTGCATTAAAAAAAAATCATATAAGATTCTAGGCATTCACAAATGGGCATAAAACAGATACAGCTCACCATTCACTCTTTTGCAGATTAATTTTGAAAAAGTGGAGACTTGTTTTGCTCCTTTCCTGGCATAACTGCTATGTGCAAAAGCCTCAGTGTTGCACAGTGATGTCTGCACCGAGCAGACTTGGGGGATTCTCACCACCAGCCCCATCTTCGGTACACTGTGGCAGGGGAAGCAACATGACATCAAGGAATCACCTCATGATTGTTTGATGTTACCAGTAGTTGTACATCCTGTAATGCCAATTTACGGGCCTAGAAATTCTTTCAGCTGATGTCCAAAAGCCTGTGGAGAAACTCCTGTATTTTATTCCACTAAAACTATAAAATTTCACCCATTCTGTTTCAAAACAATTAGGAGACAGATGTACTTTCAGAAATACAAGACTAGGGGGATTTGTTATTTTTTAAGATATGTCTAGCCTTCTGCTTTCTGAAATGTGGAAGATTTCCAAGAACTGCAGCTAAGCTTTGGATTTAACTTTTTTGAAGTTGCTCAGTGGATATTCTGTAGTATTATAAAAAAAAAAAAAAAAACAAAAAAACAACTTAATCAATTGTGGTTTGAAATATGCCAGTTACCTACTGACATTAATTAGTTAATGTCAAAAAACTCACTGTATACAGGAAAAGGCTAGGTTCCTTTAAAATTAGTTCCTTTAATTAAATGTAGGTTCCTACATTTAATTGTACCTAACAGACTCTGTTGATCATAGCTAATATTCTCAGTACATTGATAGCTAATGAGAATAAATCTGCTGGCAGATAAAGGACATCAGCAAACAGATGGTACCCATAAGTCAGTATTTTTGTCATAAAATTATTACATTAAAGTTTCCCCTACCCCTGAGAGATAATAATCACTATACTTCTTTCTAGCTTTCCTGTGGCCAAATATTCTTCATTATTTTTTGCATTTTTTAAATGTAGAGAAAAAAAGTATATATCATTTCATATCAGTCACCTTATTCATAGGTCTTCCTTTGATTTTGGTGGTTGGGTACAATTGCCAAAAATTTCCAAGTCTCTGCAGCATTTGGTTTGCTTCCAGATTTCATTTTTTCATTGACTGTTCATTTTAAAATGCTTATTAGCATACACTATGTTTCCCAGGTTGTGAACATTGTCATGGAAAATAACGCTATACTACTTTCAAAATAAGCAGGAAAGGGAAATATATATGCATCTATTTTCTCTAAAACATAAGTAATAAAAATAAGGAGATTACAGAGTTATTTAAAGATGTGCAATTAACAATCAAAAGTGCTTAATCCTTTTTCACTATTCTGAACTTTAATTTTAGAAATTCTTTTGAAATTTTCCATATGACTAGCATGATAATGGTATATTTGCATACAGTTTACATATTAATTAAATGCAGGATTTGCACACAGATAAAGCTTACTCAATATTACAAAGGAAAATTTTCATGGCCTTAATTTTGTTCCACACAACATTAGAGGTGCAAAAGTACAAAGTCAAGCCCCAGTATAAATAAGTGAATGTGACAATATCGCTAGACCTTCAGCTGCAAAACATTAAAACTATTTGCCTACTTTCAGATGGTAAACAAATACGCTTAATCACACTTTAAATTATTATAATGTATATCTTGACTAATATTTGTTAATGGCTCAGGAAAGTGTTCATTTGCCTGTGAAAAAAATAAACTATATTAAGCAACACAAGGACTGATTTTTATACCAGTCATGCAGCTGTAAACTGGTAATCCTGAAAAATCAGCGAAATAATGCTGATGCTGACCCAGTGTTGGTATTACCTATCAGGTGAACAAGTTTAACAAGGTCTCTTCTAAACATAAAATTTTTCCTCATTTTTTCAGTACAAGTAGCAGTCAGAAAAGACAAGCTAAAATATCTAATTTCCTCCACATTGCCCACTCCCTTTTTAAAGATCCACATTATACTCTCCTTTTTCTATATTTCTGCTCTCTCATTTCTCTACAGTGTCAAATTACCAGCAGATTGCTTCAATCAGTTCTTTAAGTACTTTAGGATGACATATTCTAGATCAAGACAATCTGAAACATTTAGTTTCCTTAAACCTCTTATTTCATCTTCTCCTTTTTCAGGGTGAGCATGACCTAATACTGCAAAAATGGGTAGACTTTTTTTACAAGGAATGATACAAAAGGTATTAGACATTTCAGAGTTGTCAGCATCAGCTCCACATTATTGCTCAGCAGCAGACCATCTCCTTGGTTCCCATCTTGGTACTAACACAGGTATTTCTTGACACGCTTGATACCTTTTACTAGTTGCATGTTGGTTTGAGCTTTCGTACTTTGTTTCTGGGTTTTTTTGGTTTTGTTTTTGTTTTTTCCTTCTTTATACTCATCCTTTGTAACCTGACCTGATTTCTGTTTGCTGACATTATCTTCTTACATATGAGCTTGATACAGAGCTCTTGGTTTTCTTAAATTGATTTCTTAATGCACATTCTCCTCTTTCACTGCATAAAAACCATTTGTGATTATGTTCTTGCTATCATTTCCTTGGGGAACTCTCAGATCTATATAATTATTCTTATCCCTAAATGAACTTATTTTTCTTTCTTTTTTGAGTCTACTAGGATGATATAGCTCTTAATCCTCTTCACAGTTATAAACTAAGCAGAGAACAAAATCTATATTCCTACTAAACCAGAAAAAAACTTGCTTGATCATGATTAAACTCAGATTCAACTTACATAGTCAGCATCTCCCACATTTCAAAAATAAGCTCATTTTCCATTATCACAGTGCTTTTCACAATCATACAATGAACTCATTAAATTCTGCAGTATTTTGTTGCAGGGTAGATGCTCTATTGTGAAGCACAGTTCCTATTTCCTTCCCTTCACAACACAAAATGTATTTTCTCAGATTCAATTTAGAGTACTTCAACATTTGATAAATATTCTTTGTTCTGGAAAGCTTCATTCTTTTATTATCAGTAATTTTTTATGACTTAAGGGAAAACACATCCCGTCCACTTTCTTTCTGCCTAACCAGGAAAGAAAAAAAAAATGTGATGTCAATTTAAGCTAAATAAACTTCAAGTGATTTGAATGGAATACCATTAGTTAAATGTCACCAGCGGTTGAACCAATTTCTATTGACTCACAACTTTTGAATATTTTTTCAGCTTGAATTTAAAATGCGGTATGCTTCCATTAAATGCATTTTACAAAAATGTAGTGGAAATAGATAAGTTTTGTTATCAGTTAGTCATAATAGCAAGGAAATCGAAACTTTATTGTTTATTTACAGGAACAGTACAGAGGAAAGGACACTGCTTGCAAGCTACTTCTAAAGTTCAAGTGTTATGGTTGTCCAGAACAAATGATTTTTGGAAAAAAATAATTTAGTATTGCTACAAATGTAGATTACTACCTCCAAATACACTAATTATATCTGTGTTTGAAAAATGTTTCATATTTTTGTTCTTATTTTAAGTCCAGATCCAAAAGAGCAGTTCAGTCATGTCCAGTGGCCTTCAGCAGGCATGTCTTAAATGGCATTTATTAAAAGGAAATGATTTCCCAAACTGAAATCATAGTGAATACTGAAAATCCTGATATAGCTCAGTTACATTCTCTATGAATATTTGATTATTTTTTTGAGGTTCACTGAGAAAATGATCCTTGAAGTAAGTAATAAAATAGTAATTGGCAGAAGGTCTGAAGGCTACAGAAAATATCATGTAAACAGAAGCACTGGTGAAGCAAATGTTTCACACAGTATTAGTGTCCCTGCTTATAGGTCAGCAATAACTCAAGAAAATAAATAACATCTACCCACATCCAACCCATTTGCTATCTTTTGTACATTATGTGGCTGCTGATCTCTATGATGACATTTACCTTCACTCCTGAGGAAGGATAGAATAACTCGTGAGTATTGTTGACACAAAAGAATTATTTCTCTGTTCCTCTCCAGCATAGGTAAGTGTCATCACAGAGATCAGCTACTGTTTATACTCACAGAGCAATGAAAACAGACTTTTAGCACTTTGTGTTTTAGAGAGCTTCCACTTAAATAAAATCTTAGTATTAATGTAGTTCATAATGTTCCCTTTACCTGTGGGTTGGCAGGTCCTAAGAGGCATGTTGTGTACTAAACCAATGGTCACTTGCTGAGTAAAGAATTTTATTAGTTCTCTGGTCCTTTATACCATCCAGCAGCCTGCCTTTCTTTGAGTCCCACGCCAGCATCTGATTCTGTTGGTTTGAGAACCAGCAGGCATCACTGCTGGAGAGTTTGAAATAGTTTGCTTTGTCTTGATCCACCTTTTAACGCAAAGAGTAAGGCAAGCACTGCAGTCCAAGAGCCAATTTCTCACCTGTACCTAAGATACTGCCAACGTTATTTTTTCTTACTTGACAAGAAATACAGAAGTCCCATATCTGGTTTTTTTTGTTTGTTTGTTTTGTTTTTGTTTTGTTTTTGTTTGGTTTTTTTTTAGAACAGAAGCTGAGACAATTTTTTTGTGATTTCAAACATCTGGACAATACTGTAAGAGGCCCAGGTGAACTATAAACCGGTCTGTTTTCTCAGGAGCTTGCAGAAGCACCTAGCCTAGCCCATTGAGACTGTGAGAAGAGATTCCTGGGCACAACCACAGCCAGAAGGCTGCTTCAGGCTGTGTTGGCCTATAAACCTACGGCAAGATGAATGATATTTTTGTTGCCTTTTTCCACTATCTGGCTCTTTCTGCTTGTCTGCCAAACACAAACCATGTTATCAAACAATTTCCTGGTGTTTGGTTATGAAGAAGGCACTGAGTTTGACTACTCAGACTGCTGACCAGGCATAGGAGTGTTTTCTAGTGATGACTCAGTGTCAAAAGTCTCATCAATCGCTTGGACACAATTTTTAATTAAGGTCCTGTATTAACAATTGTTGTTATATTGCTTCACACAGCTCTAACATAACACTGTCAGCTGTTTCTGCAGTTAAAGACAAGCACAATGAGAGCTTGTATCATCAGTCAACATTTTTATAGGAAAGTGTTTACTGAAATATTGACAGAACAATTATAGTGCTGTAAATGGCTCATAATCTTACCTGTGGGGAAATGTCAGAGCTACCTCTCTGAATACTCTATCTTCTACACTTCTGATTTCTAATGCTTAAAAAAAAAAAAACAACAAACCAAACTACATTCTTGACCTCATTTCAGGTGATTTTCACTGTTTTGAAGATAAATAAAGAGAAAAATGCTGACAGTGGTGAGATATGATATCACTGAGGAATGGCGAGTGTGTGAAAGAGATCAAATCCTGAAGGAGCCTGAAGAAGTGAGGACTAGAGTGGAGGTGAAATCCTTCCATAGAAAGACAGGTTAAAGCAAATCCACAAGAAGAGAAAGAGAAAAAAAGAAAAAAAAAAAAAAAAAAAGAGAGAAACTATGATATGATACTTTAGAGATGTATCTCTCACTTTCCAGTCCCATGCCTCAAAAAAGCAAGATGAGCCACCACATTATCTAACATTGATGTTCAATAGTATGCTTAAGAATCATTAAGAAACAAAACAAAAAGCAATGTTTTGAAAATAAGGTTGCAAAAGCGTTAAAGCATACCGTCTTTTGTGAGCACTGCAATTTCACTGACACCAGTAAATTTACATGAGGCATGAGGTACAGAGATCATTTGCAATTCAATGTGCTATGTAATTCACAAATTTTGAGATAGATTTAGTGCATTTGTGTAATCCTACTAAGGACACTACAGTATTTAAAATGTCTTACTATTCTCTTGGATTCTAAAAATAAGTTCAAACAGTGTAAAGCTGTAACCAATTAGGTACTGGGCCATTCTTCTTCCATAAGTAGAGATCAATCCCCAATGCCAATTGCACAATGATTAATGCAATTATTAAAAAGAATGAAGACTTGCTTATCTCCTAGGTGTTCTTTTTTAATTTTTTCAGAATAACTTAGACAAATCTTTAAGACCTTCAAAGGCATGGTGAGTCTTTTAACTCCAATTTTCCCCTAGAAATATTAGTTTCAGTCTATGACCACACTTCCTATTATGGATAAGAAGAAAGATGTAGACATGACATGATATTTTTAAACTTCACTTCTCTTAAATCTCCTTACAGTCCTGCACAACCTTTTCAAAAGCCTCAAGTAGGAGTCAAGTCCTCATTCTTTTAGGCCTACGTATTCCACACCACACAATTTACCCAAAGTGAAAGGTAATCCAGAGAAAGAGAAATACAACAGATATCTGCTATGGGAATTTCCTCTGCATTTTTCCACAGAAAGAAAGATTGTTCCTCTTACAAGTGAAGACTTGCATAGAACAACTCATCTATAGCTTTCCTGAGATTTACAAAACAGAAATGAGCAACAATTGCATGTACAATTAATTTTTTTTGACTGAAGAAAATAGATGTACAAGGAGGTACTCCACTTAAAACCCAGACTATGATGGGTTTTTAGTTGTATCAGAACATGAAATCTGTTTCCAAAAAGCATAGTAGGCTGACATAAACTCAGACTGTGAGAACTTAATGTTCACAACTCTGTGGGCCCCGATGAGATGCACCCCACAGTGCTGAAGAAATTGGCTGATGCAGTTGCCAAGCCACTGTTGATAATATTTGAAAAGTCCTGGCAGTCAGGTGAGGTCCCTGGTGACTGCAAGAAAGGAAACATCACCCCTATTTTTAAAAAAGGTAATAAGGAAGAGCCTGGGAACTACCGCCCTGTCAGCCTCACCTCTATGCCTGGGAAGATCATGGAGCAGATCCTCCTGGAAGAAATGCTAAGGCACATGGAGAACAGGGAGGTGATTCAGGAGAGTCAGCACAGCTTTACTAGGGGCAAGTCCTGCCTGACCAATCTGGTGGCTTTCTGTAATGAAGCAGCTGCACTGGTGGACAAGGAAAGAGCTGTGGACATCACCTACCTTGACTATGCTAACGCATTTGACACTGTCCCCCACAGTATCCTCCTTTCTAAGTTGGAGAACTATGGGTTCAATGAGGGGATGGTTCAGTGGATAAGAAACTAGCTGGACAGTGTTTTGCCAATGACCAGGCCCAACAAAAAAGATAGCACCAGCAGAAAGATGAACCAATCCACAGACTGTATTGTATACAAGAAGGACATTGCATGAATGATCACTGGGGGTACAAACAGATCAATCAGTTGGCACATAATCGACGCCACCCCCAATGATCTCACAAACAACACGACTCAGCCTACAACAGGTGGTACAAACAGTGAACCAAGGTTGCCCATGGTTGGCATGGGAAACAGCCAGACCAGCAGGCTAAGCATATAAGAGAAAGGTGCCCACATAGTGACTCTCACCCGATGTGTTCGCAAAGGTCTTAAGCAGATTGGAGCCCAGCTGCAGGTAGAATCAGGAGGTCTTCCCTGAACCAGGAAGCTCTGGGGAATGCACTCCACAGAACAGACACTCCTGGCTCCCTGCAAGTGGTCCCAGCTTTCATCCCCAAGCAGACACCTGTCCTTTGTCAACTCAATGCGGGACCCTTGGGGCTCATTTCCCTTCTGGCTCTCCCTGCAGGGCCCGCCGCACCCTGGGGGGAAGCTATAAGGCAAACTCA
>NW_008601037.1:955-25109 GCF_000691845.1 Merops nubicus | reverse complement strand
ACTCAGCCCCTCTTTATGAAGGGCTGTGGGAACCACCCATACGTCAACCTTAATTCGGGGGCTCGGGGTTCAAACCCCAGCATTTCAGACGGCCACACCCAGAGAGTAGTGGTCAATGACTCGACGTCTAGCTGGGCAAAAGTGGCAAGTGGTGTCCCTCAAGGGTCTGGAATGGGACCAGTGTTGTTTAACATCTTCATCAGTGACACAGACAGTGGCATCAAGTGCACCCTCAGCAAGTTTGCTGAAAATACTAAGCTGGGTGGTGCAGTTGACAATGCCAGAGGGACGGGAGGCCACCCAGAGAGACCTAGACAGGCTGGAAAGATGGGCTCAGGTGAAGCTCATGAGGTTCAACAAGACCAAGTGCAGGGTCCTGCACCTGGGGAGGGGCAACTAACACTACCCATACAGGCTGGGAGAAGACACCTTAGAAAGCAGCCCACTGGGGAAGAACTTGGGGGTACTAGTAAATGAGAAGCTGGACACAAGCCACCAATGCGCAGTCACAGCCCAGAAGGCCAATCAGATCCTGGGCTGCATCAAAAGAAGCGTGGCCAGCAGATGGAGAGATGTGATCCTGACGCTCTACTCTGCCCTGGTGAGACCTCACCTGGAGTCCTGTGTCCAGCTCTGGAGCCCCCAGCACAAGAAGGACGTGGACCTGTTGGAACGTGTTCAGAGGAGAGCCACAAAAATGATCCAAGGGTTGGAGCACCTCTCCTGTGAGGACAGGCTGAGGGAGTTGGGTTTGTTCATCCTGGAGAAGAGGAGACTCCAAGGGGATCTTATAACAACCTTCCAGTACCTGAAAGAGGCCTACAAGAAAGCAGGGGAGGGACTATTCACAAGGGTTTGTAGAGACAGGATGAGGGGTAATGGCTTTAAGCTACAAAAGGGTAGATTTAGGTTAGATGTTAATAAACTGTTCTTCAGTATGATGGTGATAGACCACTGGAATAGGTTGCCCAGACAAGTGGAGGAAGCCCCATCCCTGGGGGCATTCAAGATCAGGCTGGATGAGGCTCTGAGTAGCTTAATCTAGTTGGAGGTGTCCCTGCTTATTTCAGGGGAGTGGGACTCGATGACCTTTGGAAGTCCCTTCCAGCCCAGACATTCTATGATTTTATGATTCTATGAACTCCATCGTTTGTTTCCCGATTTTTTTTTTTCTGTATCTAGAAGCTTCAATATGCTGCAACTAAACTAACCTCTGCATATGTCATTTCATTTCTGATAGGACTCTGAGAAGCTCATTGGAAGTGTCCTCCTTTTCAATGGATTAATGATCTGGCTGTTCTAAGGACTACAAAAACAAAGGTCCAAATATTAATGTATATTTCCTCCTTCACATAAAGGCATAAAAAAGGTGCAACTTCCAATTTTTCTCTAAAGAAAGCTCATGTTGGACAAGTGCAATCTATATGGCAGTTTTTCACCACTGTCAGGGTTTATGGCTGAGCCAGCCACTAGAAGAATGACAGATTGCTCTCTATTAACCCCTCTCCCTTCCCTAAGGAAAGCAAAGAGATTAAGGGGGAAACATTTATGGATTACAAAAGCAAAATACAACAGCTTTAATGAAAATAATAATAATAATAAAAATGGAATATATGCAAAATAAGTTTAGGGTTACCTGTCCTGTCTACTCCTCCCCACATGTGTGGCCTATTGCTCCCTGCACCCCACAACATGGTACACAGAATTTAACAGTGACCTTGGTCTGCACACCAAATCTTGGTGGTAACTCTAAACATGGAGTGCTATCACTGCTAGAAGCAGACAGTCTGTGAAAATATGCTGTTAACTTCAGACAGTGCAGTTAGTTAGAAGAGAGTGAGCTGAAAAGTAAAACCACTGAACAGAATTAGTTCTGTTCTAACTCAAACCAGGACAACAAACAGAAATACGTAGAAGTAGGAATGCAAATAACACACAGATTATTTCTTTTAATTCCAAAGCCAAACCAGATCTATCCTTTATCATTTTAGGAATGACATATAAAAGAAGTTTTCTAAAACTGATGCAAAAATATTTTAAGTAAGTCATTTGTAAACAAAAAAATTCAAAGATATTAAAAATTCCCAAAATGCAAATTATTATGGGAAAAAAAAAAAAAGGCTGTGGCTAGATTGGGCCATGGTTATCATATAAAACTTTATCCAAAATGAGGCAAGATTGTTTTGTTAAAGTCTCAGCTGATGACAGTTAACTTCCTTAGACTGTACCAGCCCAGTGCTGTGCAAAATTAACAGATGTTCTGCAGTAATTGTGAGATAAACAGTTATCAACTCTTTACGTATAAATCTATTAATTTCAATTTATAATCTTTTATATTTCTGCTTTTTATAACATAATGCAGCAAATTAACTTTTAGCAAATCACCCCTAGTGAATATCTTTCTTACAAAGAAAACAGGGATAACAAATTAACATTTTGTTCAGTAACATTTTACTTTATCAGTGACTAAGAAAAATGCACTTTGGGGAAGCTTCTCTATTGCTTCAAAATAGTTTCATGAAAATGTTGTTATTCCTACTCTGCAGCGGAACCTAGGGATTGATTACTTTCCTGTCACAGATGTGGTTATGCAAACAGGCATTCCCTCTAATCTTCAAACTGCCTATCTTTCAAACACTGAACTGAGAAATGTTCTACAAACCTGACAGAAGCTTGTTTTAACAATTATCGGTGCCACAGATCACAAGTGAATCAAAACAGTTGACTATCTGCTGCTGTGCTTCCACTGATGGCTGACGGAAATCAATAATTTCTTACAACGCAAACGATGTCTACTAGCCCAAGGCTACAGATTTCACACTACCAACCCTTATTTCCTTTGAATTTATAAAATTGCTTTGCAATTACCACTCTCATCAGAAGAAATACTTTGTAGTTTAATTTATATGGAAATAATTTGACCCTTTGTAAATGCCTTACGTTAACAAGTAATTAAAGGATGCAGGAGCTGTTTCCAAGTCCTGTGGAAAAGGTGTTGGTAACCCTTAATAGGCTTTTAGGAGACCTTTCAAATATTGTAGGTGACTGAGATCCTTCAGGGCAATTTATACTTAGACTTTTATTCTATAAAGAGAAAGAAGCAAAAACAATTATTCAGAGATAGAGTGTTCTGAATAGAAAAGGAAGAACATCAGGTATAGAGGTGGTTCAAATGGTTCTACAGTAGGAATAAAACCTAACAGAACAGCAGTGGATAAATGGAAATGAAAATTGGTGAATAGGATTACCTTAGCTTGTTGTCACTATAAAGTGTGTGAAAATATTAAGCTGTAATAAGAATAAATAAAAATGTTTTCAGGTCATGCTAATTGCTATGTACAATCCAATGCTAAAATACTGTGTTTTGTAAGTACCTCACTTGTATAAGGAAATACAGGGATTTTATTATTTTAGAATGTATCAAAGTGCTATCCTTCCCTTCTTGCCTCAGGTCATGTGGTTGCAATATGAAAAGGAATTAGATTTGCATATTCATTGTTTTCTAATGATCCTTTGGCACACTAATATTACCTCCCCACTCCCAAGGAATGTATCTTAATTAGCTGGCACAAAATAATGTGTTTTTTGAGTGCTGAAAGGGTGATAGAAATCTCTATTAAAAAAAAAAAAATAATGTGTGCTGTAAGCAATGACTAGCAAATGGGCTAAGTTTAATATTCTTAGTGATGTTTCCATGGAAAACATTATCTCAAGGCTGGTATTGGGTCTAGAACTATAAATTTTTTTTTTTTTTTTTCAAGGATTTATTGTTTGCCTCAGCTGGGTACAGATGATTATACAGAATTCCAAGATTCTATGTATGGCTCATAGAGCAAAATGCAAGAAAATTACCTTAAGGTTTTTTATTTGCGTTCTGCTTTTGTTGTATTGTGTATGGATTTGATGTTTGCCTGACAGAGTCCTTCCAAAGACTTTCACTGTGACAGTTTTGCAAAGTCAGAAGTAGATGATCTATTTAAGCAACAGACATAACAGATTCAGAATTGTCATTGACAAATACACTTGTTTCAATAGTGTTAAATATCTTAAAGCTTGCCAATAACTGATTACCCTACAATAAGAATTAATCTGAGCATCCTCCATGAGATAGCAACGGCACAATTCCTTTATCAAAAGAGGTATCCTGCTAATGGGAAAAGGAGAATGGCTCACACCTGTTGATCCACCCAACAGCCAATGGAGTCCTTCCTCTCAACAAGGTGTTGTCAGGGAATCACATTTATAGTCTTGAATAGGTGGGACTGAGTCATGTATCATGTGTTTATAGGCTTCTAACAAGACTTTCTGTGTTGTGGATCAAAAGGGGGGATGAGACTGGAACTTGGTACAGAAGTGCAGTAGTTATTCTGGCTTCACTGACACATCAGGCTGTGAGGTCTTTGCTTCACCCCAGATGCCACTCAATTGGGCTGGGCCTTATCTGGGTGCTCAGTCACAAACCCTTTCCTGTAGTTTGACCAGATAAGGAGGTTGCTCAGCTCCCCCCCCCTTGCTCAAGCCTGGTGCAAGATAAGCACGTTACTTAACCCCTTGTTCTCACTCAAGCCCAGACTCAGCGATTCTCTGCTACCTCATGGTCACTCTGTATTCAGCAAGCCTATCAGTCTTTCACCACTTTGAGTAAAGAAATGTAGAAGAATATGGCAGGTAGGAGTGTAAAAGGGATGCTTCTGGACATAAACATTTTAAAGCTGGATAGGAACAGATATCACAACTAATGTAAAATTAAACATAAATTTAACACAAATGAGATACATGAATGAAATAGAATATTACATCACAATAACTATAATCAAATACAAAAGTGGGATTGAACTACAATATTTGCAATGTAGAAGGGAAAGTCTTTTTGCAAAAGCCTTCAAGAAGCCCTTGTTTAATGGTGCACGAAGCCAGCCAGCACTTGAAAGCAGCACACTGGCAATTTTAGTAGTGTCAGGTCACTTATTTCTGCTGAGCATCTCTGTTCTGTTGTTTCAAGCATCTCTCTTCCTTTCCATTGCCTGAGCAGTTGACAGTATTGGGATTTCTTTATTCTTGAACTGAAAAGCTCTACATTTTTAAAAAGGCATCATCATAGGTCATGTGTTCTGCTCTTGCTTTGATACCTAAGACAGAACAATCATCTTAAGAATAAAAAAATATTTCACTGAGAATAGCAAAAAATGCTGGCCAAACAAAAAAAGTTCCCACACTTCTCACATACTCCTGAGTAGGCAGTGCAGCTGAGGTCATTATACTTGGAAAATGAAGAGTCAGTCATACAAACAAGAAAAAGAAAACTTTGCCCCTTAATCTTAGACCTCCCAAGTCTCTGGCACCATTCACATAGTGTAGATTATCCAGACGGCGAGAAATGGAAGGGATGCGCCAGCGTACTTTGTGGGTAGGGGCTGGTTTTGATCTTTGAAGCAGAAGCACTTGTAGAAAACATCCCCTAGGTGAAGAGCCATGGCCTCTATCACATCATGACTTTATCTCACTCAGTTGCTCACACTATGTAGGACCAGCTGAATCTACCAAAAGCAGAAAAGATGTGTGTGATGAATAGCCTGGATTATGAAAGGGTGAATGAATAGGTAATTAAACATATCTGCAACATCAGTCCCAGTGAAATCAGGGTTCCTATGGGGTGAATTAGTGTACAGACCTGAAGATTATGACATTTTCATAAGCTTTGGGTCAAAGCATTTCCCAAAAGGGAAAAGTCTTTGGTTGGTATATAATGTATTCCAACAAACCAGCACTTCTTTTCAAAGCATTAAACACCAGATGTTTCACTATGCTGTGTCAAGAAATCAGCAAAGAAGCTGTAGAAAAAGACGAAAACTACTGCTGTTTAATATTTTAAAAAACAAGATAAAAATAAATTGCATTGACCTTATTCTGTGAAAAGATAATTCATGACTTATTTGTACATGACTGGAAGATAAAACATCATTAAAAAAAAAAAGAAATGTAGCTGTGCAAGTCAAATTCTTAAATATAATATAGATGGCAACAATAATTCAGCCCTTCTTTCTAGTCGTGGCATAATCAGATGTATAAGTGACAAACTGCAAAGCATGAACAAGAACACATGTTCCATCTTAAGGGCATAACTTATCCTTGATCTAGAAGTGGAAAATGACAGTTGCTCATGCTTCAAAATGATAATGGAAGCAATAATGTGCAGAATCACTGCTACAGATGGCAAAAGTTCAGAAAACAAAGCAAGACAACGATCTTTATGACAACAGAAATAGTTGTTTCCAAAAAAGTCTATGTTGTAACTGCCTTCAACATTTTCAGACCTTTAAATATATAATTTTCAGGACCTGAGCAAAGATGTTCACTCTTAAAATTTGAACATAAATTCTACTCTACAGACAAACTGAATGGTCCATGTTTTTGTCAGCTCTTACGTTTGCACTCTATTTTATGCTGCTTGAAGGTCAGTAAACAACAGACCTTTTCTTCCCTTGACACTGACTTATAAATATTAGCTTCAGCCCTGGTTCAGTGACAAGATATGGCCAGCACAACATTCTTAACAATACTGTGATTTGTTTGTATGGGTATAACTTATAAACAGTAGCTTCAAACTTAAATTATTTCTGTTAGAAAATATCAAATGAAACCCCAATATCTGTGTTTTGCAATTGTCCCTTAGAATAAGCTCTTCTAAACATAACAATAAACATTTTTTTACACAGGGTCTCCTAAAATTTTTCTAAACCAAATCACTACTTTGGAAAAAAAACAGTTCTGTGAAAACCATCTCATAAAGCATTTTCGTAAAGCAAATATTTCTAATTATTATGAATCTGCCATTCAGCTAACACGCTAGTATAATTTCTGTCATTTCAAGAGGTAGAATGTTCCTCTTTCTTTGACTATTGCACACAGTAATGAGGAAAAAAAAAAGTATTAACATTTTGAAAAAGAAAATGACAAAATCTATCAGAGACTTGGGCCCTTTGTAGCCTTGCATATTCCACCAAGCTCACAGGAAAATCTCACTCAATTAATTCTGATGGGATAATTAATTTCTCCACCCTATTTCCATTTACAGAAGACCTATGTAAGAAGATTTTAAAAGGCAAAGTCAATCCGTATATTACAGGGCTGGCATGTTGGACCCAGCACTATTAAGAGGAATCACATCTGAACTAAATATTATTTGACTTTGGAGAAGAAGAGCAGCAACACCGCTTTATTTGGACTTAAAGAATGGCATAGTTAGTATTCTCTTAGAGCCTGCATGCAAGAGGAAGTACAAACAGAGATAGCTTTTGTACCCCATATCATAACAACACTGTGGCACATTTATGTGGATGGAAGTTAAATTTCTTTCACAGACACATGCACATAACTTTCCAAAGGCCTTTCCAGATTATTTCTTCAATTAATAAGCCAAATCCCCATGCCAGTCTAAACAACCTTTAACACAACAGAATACACTTCAAAGGCAAACTGAAATAACAAAATAGATAATAAGTCTCCTGTGTGGTGAACATTGGAAGGACTCACGGAAAACATAACAGGGAATGCAAGATAGAACTCATGCTACTTCTACATATGCAACACTGTCCATAAAGCGGTTTCTGATGACCACGCGAGACTTGGGCTAGCCTCATCTTTTCACTTTGGGAGCTTTTTGTAGTTTTTCTTCTTTTTAAGAATCCTACAGTTCTTCTACGGAACCCAGCCATCTGTCCTTTCCTTTCTGAGTCTTCATTTGCTTAGCGATATGCTGCAGTAGCAGTCTTTTTTCTGGAAAGGTGAGTTGTCCCATGCAAGAAAACTCTGCTGAGCAATGGGAATTCATGCTGTGTCTTCTCAGCAGAGACTAATACTTTCTTCCTCATATTCGAGCAGGAGCCCAGAGATATTTCCACCCAGCCTGGCAAGCCAGCCCTGCCAAACGTTATCTTGTCTGAAGGTGGACCCTACAAGGGTTAAGTCTCTTCTGTGTTTCACAGCCAAGTGTCCACCTTCCTAATGCATTGTAACACAGAAACTAACAAAATCCTGGTCAATATAAAAAGGAAACAACCAGAATTTGTTCAAATGTGAGTTATGCTTTATGAAAACCACGCAAATACAGTTCTCCATAATATCGTGTTTCTGACAGCTTAAAAATATTGAATCCTTATGATATTCTCTGCTCTAGCCATTTCATCAGAAATGCTGTGCTTTTAGCAAACCTACCTTGAAGTGAGACCCATGGGAGAAGCATCCAACTGCATTTACCTAAAACCAAAGTTTAAAAGGAACGTGTGATCAAGCAGGTTTCATCTATGCCATTAGCTCAGCACAAACTTTTCACAGGAAAAGCCTTTCAGTCATATTTATTGATTTCTGAGGCAAGGCCTTTCTTCTTGCTACTAGATGTCAATTTCATAAACCAAGAATGTATAGATTGCCCAGACTTAAAACATTTTCAAATGATCTACAATGCTGTAGACCCTACAAGGCATTGCCAGCATGTTGGAACAACCCCAGTGAAAAGAATGTGTAACTATAGATATGTAGAAATTTATTTATGTACTTGCATAAGAAATTGAAAACAGAGTTAGTATTTTACATATGCTATTTTCAGTGAGAGTGCATTGAAGACATAAAACAAAAAACAAAAACAAACCAAAACAACAAAAAAACCCCACATCAATCTTTTTTACCCTATTACACCACTTTCATCTTTGTAAATATGCATAAATCCTAAAGGACATCTGTCTTGTTTAATGTTTTCCTTCAAATTCAATATAACTCCTAACCATATGTATAAAATCCCTGTATTTTATGTAATATAGAAAGAACCATAGAAAACATGAAAAAAAAGCAATCTAGGAAAACATCTGTAAAAGATTGATTTCTTATCAATGAAGTTCTAAAATAATTTTCTACCTCAACACACAGAACACAGAGTAGAGAAAGAAAAGAGCACAGCTGAGGAAGAGCCAAATTATGGTTGTGGGTTTCTCTTGCCTCATAAAGATGATATTTTAATACAGCAGATGATAGCATTTTTTTGTTGTTGAAAAGTTTTAAAACTTTTAACTGGTTTAAAATTCATGAAGCAGAACAAAATCTCAGTGCAAGATGGAGAACAGTGACAAACTACTTTTATTGTGCATCAGTCTCTTACTGCTCAGAGCAGTAATGAAAACACAAGCCTTATGTGAATGCAGGAACACATACTCTGGGAGCCTTAGTATGCAAACTAATCTTTCCCATATCAATCCATTACAATGTTTTAAAGTAACCAAATTAAAAAAAAAAAAAACAAAACAAAAAAAAAACCTTCAAGCCCAATACTCTGTTGGCACCAATTAATTGTAATTATGTATGGAAAAATAAATTTTTTTTCTACTGTTTCTCCACTTTTGTGATCACTTTCTCTCTGTGCCACCCTTCATACAAGGCATACTCAAAGTTCACACCAAGACATGTGGAAGTCAATACTTTTCTGCTCACATAAAGTATCCGTGGGTGATATCGTACATTTCTTTCTTCTTCAAGATCTTTTTATCACTCCTATTACTTCTGTGCTACTCTGTACTGATTAAATCAGATTTCCAGCACCCCAAACACTTACCCATGCCCAAGTTTAGGCATACACAGAATCCCTCTAAATCAGAACATAATCAGAGTTATCTGTTATGTGGTCCACAATATTTAAAAATAAAAAAAAGACCCTTCCTTCCTTCCTCCAGTAATGGCCAGATTAGCAAAGCACCACAAGGGCAATAGAACTCTGTCTCTGGCTGAGTGTTGGCTATTATTCCATGTGCAACCACAGCATCCTTATAATTCACCTTTTACTCCCATTATTCTAATTTTGGTATTATATTTTTGCATATACCTATACAGCATTCCATAATATACATCTGATTCAATTTGACTGCAAACTCACAGATACTATCATCCTATGATATTACTGATTCAATGATATAACTAAAGTTTTTTTTAAAAAAAAAAAAACACTACCTGTATTTTTTCCCAGTGTTACTGTCTTTTTGTGAAAATAACACTGATGGAAATCTGTAGCCTGGTAAACTGAACCCCAAATCAATCTGTCTGTATCTGAAACACAGAAACAGACTACAGTTTAAGTTTTTTATTTGCCTGTATATACCTAAAGAAACAATTTAGCTGTACTCCCAGCTTCCAGAAATAATACTAACAGATATTCATTAGAGAAAAAAAGAAAATCTGTGGCATAAATTGACTCTCTATAGAGGTCAAAATAGAGAACAAAATTTCTAATAGCTTTCATAATTTCCTAAAGCCTCCTTCTTAACAAAGCTTACCTTATTCAAACCACTGCCACAAGAGACTTATTGTTCAAGAAAAGATTGACTCTTTGGTAAGAAAAAAACAGGTAACCTTGTGGCATTTGGCACTACAGAGTTCCCATTGAAACTTGATATCTTAATTCTTCTTAAATGGCAGCAAAAAGTATTCAGCATCTCAAATAAACAAAACTATTTTATAAAGATGAGGAAAAGGGGTTATAATGGTACACTGACTTGAGTAAAGCTTCAAATTTATGAATTACATACAAACATCCTTTTTAATCCAATAAGAAAAAAAAAAAGCAGGTAAAACAGAAAATAATAAAAAGATATGCATTGAAAAAAACTCATTCTTAACTTTTTTTTTTTGTTAGATTTTGAATTGCAACATAGAGCTGCTTTTTAAAGTCAGTCACTTAGAGAAAAAGGTCAAATGCTTCATTTGAACCTTATTCAATATGATTTTCTACTTTCAAGAAAAATTTTCCCAAAATATCACACTTCCCAAGCAGCATCAATTTCAATGAGAAAAATGTCTTCCAGTTGCAAGAATGAAGGGGAAGTAATCATGTTCAAAGAAAGGTTACTCAATGGTAAATCACCAAGAAATTAAATGGAAAAATCTTTCCTTCTGTTTCATTATATTTTCTCATTAACACAACACATGCAGTAATACCTTTTTTTAGCTTTATTCTGTGTTGACCTCCACATTGTTTGTGTTACTCCTTTTCAGTCTTTACCAATTCATCCTTTCCTCCAGATGAAAATTTAACTTTTATATTTTTATGAAGTTATTGATGTTTAGCTAATGCAATTTTACATCACAGTCCACATATATTTAATCTACTCTAATAAGGACTCAAACCCTTGCACATTTTGATTATTTGCCACTATACTGAGGTATTCCAGCTCTAGCAGGAATAATCCCTCATCTAATCAATTCCCTTACCTCCCTCTTGCAAAATTTCTCATGAAATGTAATTAAGTACCATCCTATACTGAGAGTGAATCACCTCTGAAGTCAAAACTGTGGGATTGTCTGGTCTATTTTGTAGAAAACTTCTATTTATAAAACTGCCAGTTAACTGACTTATTAGGATTGCTAATGACTGCTTATCTGTATGCAACTGAAGCATCAAAATCAGTTGTCAAATCAAAAGATATCATTCTATCCTTTTTCATTTATCTGATGATGAAAAACACTCTGGCAGGTAAAATAGTCCAAAACCCAAGGTTTCATTTCATCTAAAACTGTGTAGAATGAGAAATGGAAATTGGGATGATATTATACCATTAATAAAACTGATTTTAACTTTTAAGTCTGCATACTGAATAACCTGTCTTTGGCCAATGTATGCAGTGGTTTCTTTCAACCTGAAATTTTATTGACTAAAAAAATACAAATTCAAAATGAAACTAAAAAGTTATAAAGTCCAGAATATAGCTGAAGAACTCTGCAATTTTGAGACTGCAATTTTAGAATGGTATTATTCTAGCCATGCGAAGTCCCTCTTGCTTGTATCAAAGGTCTTAGGGAGTACTGCAAGTAGCTTATTAAATTAAACTCTTTTCTCAAAGAAATGTCTCAAGGCAAAAATATGTGATTGATTACACAATAAACAGTTTTTAAATCACAGTGACTTTTTTTTTCTGTTATAAGCTGTGAAGTACAAGCAGGACACTGCTGATTCAAGCATCAGTACAGAAGCAAAAATTTTTTCCAGGACAAACAATAATTCAAAATATACCTTCTTTTTGTATAATCAATTATTCAAAATAGATGCTTTCTCAGCATATTTTAATCAAGTTATCAACAATAACTTTAGTGTACAAGGTGGTCTGAAGAACTCCAGAATTCACTGAACGATAATATGTTTACTTATCTGCCATCACAGTGCCTTATGTCTCTTGTGATTTGATCATATAGGCTGCAAAACATATTATCTTCTTAGTAGAGAGAATGAGATTGCACTAAAATTTTCACAACATTTCAAGTAGAAAACAAGGTGGACAAAAATTGGATGACTGAGAAGCATCTAAATTATCATCTCATTAATACGAGTCATTCTGCAACAATGGCTGCTGACAGTGTTAAAAATAAGCCTGTGTCATTTTCCCATAGCAATACTATTTGCAAAAGCAGCCTTCTAGAAGCAGCAGCCTGAATCAGCTTTATTATTGATTTGAATTTTGTTTTCATTCTCAGCAAATGTCTGAAAGCTCAAACTGACATTTTAGTTCCAGTATTAGGTCTTCACCAGTCTACAGCTGATGTTTGAATGGCTGAAGGCTGAAGAAGCAAAATAAACATGGAAGGACAAATTACTAATCGGTATATTGTCAAGAGATCCAAATTAAAAACAAACAAACAAACAAACAAAAACCAACACATTACCCATTCCTTTCTTAAGGCCACATAGAAAAGGCAGTGATTTGTGGGAATTGATGGACCTACAGAACTACATTTATATGGAATTTATGGTATGGTAAGGAAATACAGATGCTGAAATAACCTGGAGAGGAACATATTGGTATCACCAGTCCTTAAATCTCCACACAAAACCCATATAAAGTTGGTGGAAAGGATCAGCAGAAAGAACTGTTATAGGCAGAATGATCAATTTGTTGTAAAAAGGGTATTCCTGTTCCAACGTGATCTTGTTAGGACAAAGACCATTTAAATCACTGTTTTGTTGCAAGACTTAAATTAAACCAACATACACACACCTAACTTATAAAATAGACATTAGGCTTAGCAGCATCTGAGGATAGTGCCTCCTTTGGAAATTTGCTACAATGCATAAAAGCTCCCTAGGATGTAAAAATCAAATGCATGTTTAATATTAACTGCCTTGTAAATTAAAAAAAAAAACAAAAAAACAAAAAACAACAACTTCCAAACTACAAAAAGGAGAAGAAAGACATGTCTTTAAGTCAGCTTGGCAAGTCAAACTGGGAAGAACACACGATCTTCTTGTTCATATATACATTCTATATGCAGAATTTCCATACTTTACATAAGCTGCTTTCTCATTCTTTACTAGGCTAACATTCTCAAGGGAGTGGACATAAAATATATATATTGTGAAATCATAATTTTTGTAGTTTATTCTAAAATTATGAAGCCATCATAAACTCCAGAAAAACTACTTAGATGATACAGCTACAAGTGGTCCCTGATAGCTAAATCCACAGTAGCATCTTTCTGCAACACTAAACTGTGTCATGCGATTGTTAAACAGGCCATGAGGCATACAAAGGAACAAGGGTAGAAAAGTGCTAGTCAGTAGTTTTTCTTCCATTTTCTTTGAGAAAAGTTTTTTATTTTTCCACAGGGGTAAAAGGGTGTAGGGCTGTATGTGTTAGGAATACTGATGATTTTTTTAATTTGAAAGCATAAAAATTAATAATTCCAAAGTTTTCTTTGAAAAATACTGGACTTCATATGCATATTCAAATAATGGTCATATATTTTTTAAAAATTACCTCATTACAATGTTTTCACATACAATACACAAGATTCCAAAATGACTAATTATTCTTTTCCTCTTATGTAGCTTCATAAAATATAAATTAAAGACATTTTTATAGCCAGAGGAGCAAACACATGCATAAAGGCACCTATACATTGACATACGTGTACTTGCACATCGAAATAGATCACTGTCTTAAAGAATGACCCATATGCTAGAAATCATCCTCTCTGTCCTGGAAAGTAGATGGCCATTTATAATTTTGCTTTGTTCCTTCTGAATTTTGAAAGAAAGGAAAAAAAAAAAAAAGTAGGTAGGATGCCTTCTTTTCCTTAGCAGAGAGAAAAAGTTGAAACTTTTTCCCATGCTTATTAATATATTAATATATGATGCACGGGACAGACATTAATCTGAAATTAATTAGGAAGTAAAGTTTCCCACAATGAAAATTCCACAAATGGAATCTTTGTTGAAAGATGTGAAAGCCTTTCTGTTAAAAAGATATCTGTCAGCTCCTTACGCAGCATCATTGTTTAAGCCTGGCAGGAGATTAAGCACCATGCAGTTGCTCACTCATTCCTCCTGCCCAGTGGGATGGGGAGGAGAAAATAAAATGGGAGACTTGTGGGTCAAGACAAGGACATGGAGGGACCACTCATCAATTATGGTCACAGGGAAAAAACTCAGACTCAACTCAGACATAAAAGGTCAATTTAATTTGAACAACAGCACCACTAATTTCCCAATCATATCAGAGTAGGATAATGAGAAATTAAATCAAATCTTAAAAACTCTTTTTTTTCCCCTACACGCCCCTCCCTTCTTCCTGGGCTCAACTTCACTCTCAAATTCTCTGCCTCTTCCCCTGCAGAATCACAGGAGGGTGGGGAATAGGGGTTGTGGTCAGTTTGTCATGTATTTCTGCTGACCCAGGGAGAATTCCTCACACTCTTCTGCTCCAGCATGGAGTGTTTCACATGAGACAGTCCTTATGAACTACTCCAGCATGGGGCTTTCCCACAGGCTGCAGCTCTTCATGAGCTGCTCCAGCATGGGTCCTTCCCATGGATTGTTGTCCTTCAGGATCAGACTGCTCCAGCATGGGTCTCATTCAGTGTCACAATAGCTGCCAGCAAACCTCTTCCAGCATGGGCTTCCCTCCCATAAGTCCAGAGGTCTTACCAGGAGCCTGCTCCAGCATGAGCTTCTCATGAGGTCACAGCCTCCTTTAAGCATCCAGCTGCTTTGGTGTGGGGTCCTCCACAGGCTGCACATGGATATCTGCTCCACCATGGACTACCACAGGCTGCAAGGGGACAGTCTACTTCACCATGGTCTTTGCCAGGGGCTTCAGGGGAATTTCTGCTCCAGTGCCTGGAACACCTCCTCCCCCTCCTTCCTCACTGACCTTGGTGTCTCTGCAGGGCTGTTTCTCTCACACGTTCTTACTCCTCTCTCCAGATGCAGTTGCTGCTGTGTAGTAAGATTTTACCCCTTCTTAAATATGTTATCAGAGAGGCACTACCACCATTGCTGACGGGCTCAGCCTTGGCCAGTGTTGGGTCTGTCTTGAAGCCATCTGGCATTGGCTGTGTCAGACATGGGAAAAACTTCTGTCATCTTCTCACAAGAGCCACCCCTGTAGCCCCTCACCCAGTACCAAAACACCAGCCCACAAACCCAACACATGCAGCAATCAAACTCCACTGTTGATCCTTGTTCAGGCTTTCTTACCTACTGGACCAGAATCTCACAAAGAAGTAGGAGAGGAACTTCTGCTTTACATCCAGCTCTATTACAAACTGATAGCAGTAGTGGTTTACAATGTAATATAATAAAATAATAATTTTGGGTTTATTTCAGTTAAACTTGAAGAATAATTATCTCATAGCTTATTGGTCTGCTTTTATTTAAAATGTCATTCATCTTCCACTAACACGCTAAGAAAAAAGTATTGTCTGACCTAACAACAAGCACTGGCAGAAAAGAAAAATTTAAAAAGTGATAATAAATATTACAAATCCACAAACTCTCTTTTTAAGTGTTAGGAATTGTAGATTTCAAATGCTGAAATTCCAAATAAAGTATTTTTCTGAACTGATCTAACTGTGCAGAACTACTACATCTGCATATATTATGTAAATTAGATTTTGAAACACTTCTGTTTTGTTTTGGTTTTTTTCTGCACTGAAAATTGCTATTTTAGAGGCATTATGTAAATGAGAATTTGTAGAAAAAAGTCTAATTTTTTTTTTCCTTCCAGGGAAATTTATAAAACTCTGAAAAGCTCAATAAATTCCTGAATATATATTTTTAGGCAAATTACAGCTAGAATATATTTATTACACTATTTTTCTTATTTCTCTGTTAGAAAAGAAATACCGTCATGGTTAGTAAAACTCCTCACAATCATTTTTGTCAAGGCCAAAGGCTGAATCCAGAGTTACAGAGAGCAATAGTACTTATAAGGTAATTTGAAAGAATGTTAATAAAATTCTCTTAAAGAAATGCATGCTTTTGTAATCCAAGCATTGTTTTATAGACTTGCAGTACTCTGACTGAAGTCACAAGCATTTTAGCTTCTCTGTAATTGCTATCAACACTAACAAGATTAAAGCAAATGGGAAATGCTCACTTCTAACAGTAAATTAAAGATCTGCTGATATATTGGATTATTGATATGTATGACTCCATGGACATAAGTATGATATTAACAACTGAAATGATTGCTTTCACAGTCCTCATGAGTTCAGAGAATACCTGAAAAAACTACCCTCTGGAATTTCCTATATGCCTCAGTAGCTGTTGAGAGACAACCTGGACAAGTAGCATGTATTAACATTTGGTTACTCAAAGGTAGGCAAAATATATCCATGTCTTGGAGAGAACAGTTTATAGATATCTCTCAAATTTAAATAGAAGCTTTTTAATAACTACCATGTTCATAACTAAGATAAGCATGATAGATAAGTTCACTAGTCCACAAAAAAATGGTGAAGAACAGAAGAAGCTTTCAAGAGAAGGGTGCATGGCAAAACTAAAGAAATAAACATTTCAATGTCTTGTCTGATTTACTCCAGATTTTGTTTGCATATGTCTGTAGTGACTTGTCAGACAGATCTTTTGGGCTTCTGGGATTTAGAGTGCAGCTGTATAATGCAGGTGGTAATTAGAGAATTATCAATGTATAATGTGTTTGTTCCTTTTCACAGACTTTTCTTCAATGAAAAAGGAAATTATTCATAAATAGATGAAAAGAAATTTTAAGCTAGATTTTAATTTCAACCCCAAAAGCAGATATTTCTATTTGCAAATGTGGATTTGTATGGATTAATAATTTAGAAAGTGAAGTAATCTTAATTTTCACAATACATTAATTTTCCCACCACATAAAAGATACTTCCTTTAAAAGATTCTTAATCAAACACAGACTGTTTGGCTTAAAATGGGAATGACTGGATGCAAGTCAAAGGCTTGTTTTCTATATTTAAACCTAAGTGATCTAATAGCACTAGTTTATTCAGTTGTAATTATGAGGTCAGAGAGTGCCCTTATGGAACAAGTTGAAGAATAGTTTTCCCTGATGGAATTACCTTACTCCATATATTCACAAAAGGTACATCATCATCCACTTCTACTAAATTTCAATGAGGACAGTTATACAGAGATGTACTATGTATTTTTTAACTGCTTTTAGCATCTAATTTTTATTAAGTGTATTTGACAATTTTCTGCAGGCATCCTTATCGAAAACATTGGAGTTAAAGTAGGAATTCCTGGATTAATTATTTTATTGTTAAGCAGCTACTTGAGGAACAGGTTCTTCCTTTCTAGCTGTAATTCATGGACGTATGGCAACCAAAGGAGCTTACACTATTAATGGTATAACCCTGCTGAAAGGACATCTCTCATAGTACTGCCAGCTACAGTAAGATTGCATGGAATTTTACTTTTATATATATTTAATTCTTTAATAAGTAACTCACTGAGAAAAAAGGCAGCTAAGATGGATCATAAAATAACCTTCCTTTCCTTAGAAATTCTGACATTCTGAATTTTGGTATGACAGCAAGCCATGGAAAAGTTCAGAACTTCTGAACAGAAATTAAAAAGACCATTTAGGAAAATAAAAATTATCTTACTGAAGTAGTACATGTTCTATAATATCAAAAGATATATGAAATCAAGTCTCTATTCAACAATACAGCGATAAAGTTAAAATTAGCAGCACTAGTGTAGATGTAGGTGCTTTGAATTTTCCCTGCTAGAAATCTATCAGAATCAGCACATGATCAGTGTTCAGATTTTGGGGGAGGCACAATTCCACCAGGTAACCATTTTCATGCAGGCTTTTGCAGACTTTCCTATTAACCCTACCACCTGCAGCAATATTAATGAAAGTATCACACTTGGGAGATCAAATATCTCCAGTTCATAATCCATTCTAACAACAATTAAAATAAAACAAAAAGGCTTGTAAAATAATCTGGTTTAGTGTCATCTATTACCACTGGGGGTTAAAGGGTCAAGATGATCCTTGGCATTGCTTATCTTAATCTCTTATACTCTAAAAGAGAAATTTGATTTAGGATGAAACAATGGTTATTGCTACTCTGTTTCAAATCCAGCTTTGTTGAAACCAGTCTGCTCTTTATTAAGTTATCAAAGAGCTTATTGTTTTATCTGAGCCTTAACTTGTCTCAAAGGAAAATTTGTCTTCTGACAGCTTGTAATTTAATTATCAAGAAGGCAGTGCTGTTCTATCCTTGTATTTAAAAATATGGTAATAATTTAACAGGAAAAACAAAAACAAAAACAAAAAAAAGCAGCAAGAACATTAGTTCTTTGTGTGACTTGGGAACCCAAGAATGTCTATTGTACACGACACTACAGGTTCATCCAGCGCTATGTTCTGTTTCCAACACCAGACTGGTTCTGGGAAATGCCACCAAGGGCTAAAGAGTATGGGCAGGAACAGCCACAGGTGACACCTCACTTTAGGGTTGTTCCTGCCTCAAACCTGTTTTAATTCTGGAGCAGTCTTAAAGGAGTAGGTTTTCTACTTGGTAAGTAACTTCCTAGAAATTTCTTTCCTATAAGTTTGTCCCGTATGAAGTAGTTTTATCAGATAAAGGAATCCCAGTGTTTAATCAGTTCCCAATTATTTTTTTTTCCCAAATTTTCTGCACATGTAAACCTGTACACACTTGGTTTAGCAGTCTTAACTGTATTGCTGCAGCTATACCATTGGTTTGAGGATTATGGAACACTGTGTAAACCAGACTTTGTCTAACAAAAAACAACCCTTAAACTCCTGGCAGAAATTATATTATAATATAATATTCCAGCCAAATTCTTTTGACAGGTTAAATGGACTAAATTCTCTCAAACTTCATGATTCCAAGAAACTGCCCATTATCAGAAATGGGACTCATTTAACCAAGTAAGTCAGATATATTTGAGACCTACCACAAATCCAATTGAAATCAATGGCATTTGTTCAATTGAGTTCAGCTTGGTTTGGTTTAAATCCTCAGGCCGTGTTCCAACTGTCAATTCATTCCCAAAAGTGAATTTAAGTATGTGCTTTAAACTTGAAATTGATCTTGAAAATCTTGAAGAGGGATATATTTAAGTATGTGCTTAAATGATGCGTTGAATTGGAATTTTAAAAGCTGAATGGGATTCCAGGTTTAATTTTCATTGAATTTTCTAATATGCTAAAGGAAGTGTATTCGTGCATTTAAATTTAATTTTTTGAGAACAACAATATGAAGCTTAACGGTCAAGAACAACACACTGACAGTAATGATATAAAAAAAACTTATTATTTTTAAGCAAAGATAGCAACAATGAAAGCCACTGTAATAAAGTATCTTTAATTGCAATAGTGGGTGATAATCCACACCTAATTAGATTTAACTGTATGAACTTGCTATCATTATTAACTTGAGATGGAAAGCATAAATGCTAAAGTGTTTTTATATGTCTTTACAGGGCTTAAAGTCCCAAAACAGAAACATCTAGATGATTACCCAGATGATCCACTTTCGTCCAACCACTCCTAGCTGCAAAATTCACAAATTTAAAGGCAATTCATGGAGGGGAAAGAAAAAAAAAAAAAATAAGGACATCGCTGATACCACAGAATTTAAAAGACATACCTGATAGCAAACCTCTGAAGCTTTAAAAAAAAAAAAAAACAGTCTGAGAGGTACAGTGTAGCCTCTTTTCACTAAGTTTTTAATATTAAATAGAGGCAGATGTTTTAATTTGTGGTTTAATCTAACATGTCTAAGCCCAAGACAATAAATTGAATGCTAAATGCATATTGATTGATATTTTTTGTGCTCTGACAATATCTAGCTGTGTCAGGCCTGGATCAAGACTGTATTGTTCCATAAAACAGAGAAATGGTATCTGGTCCAAATGACTAAATGTTGCAGATTCACTTCTCATTACTGTATAAAGCACAATAATTCATTTTTAGGAAAACAAAATAAAGGATGTACTCAACCCTGGACGACTGCACCTTCTGTCCTTACTCGAAGATATGTTTTGATCTAGTCCCAGCTTACATATGGAGAAAAATGTTGAGTGCATCATTCATATTTACATATATTGACTAATACTGAGCACGACAATCCAAAACATCCTTTAAGTAACCAGTATATGACTTAGATTTTGAACCTATTTTTATCTGCTCAGTATGGCTGCACCTCTGACAGACAGTTCATTGCTTTTGGATCAAATTCTGCTCTTGATTACCATGGCACTAATGAGTCATTTCCATTGCTTTTCAAGCATTCTTCTGAAATGTGGGCATAAGGTCAGAATTTGGCTTTATATTACCTGAAAAATATAATCCTGTAGAAATAATCAAGAAGACCTTCAAAACTGAGATACGTATGCTGGAAACTAAAACTGAAGTTCTTGGAATATAGGGGTAAACACAAAGCAATTTAATATATGGGGTTTACTATTAGTGTGTCCAAAGAGTTCACAATTTTAAGTTGTCAACATTTTAAAAAAATAGAAAAAAAAATTACAACAAAATTCCCAAGACATATTTACTGTAGCTGTATTTCAACTCCAATAACTATGTTGTCCCATTATTTCTTCTTCACATTATATTTTAGATCTACTGTGTTACTAATAGATTTATGGAAATGGCACACATTGAAAGTCGAAAGATTTTTTCAGATATTTTACTTTTTTTTCTGAGAAGTTAGTGATCGTTAAGTATCATGCACTGTTAGTCATATTCCAACTGACCAACTCATACCCTTCTCCTGGAGAATTTCTGGCTATGAGAGACTACTCTCATTGGTACCAAAAGACCCATATGGACTTTAATGTTACTAGGACTGTATTTGCTATAGCAGAAGATTTTCATTGGTGCTGCACATGTGTGGCCCTCTTAATAAAAGCAGATACAGTATCATGATCCCTGTATTCAGCTTTATCTCCTCATGCCTTTAGCTGCAAAGTGTTAAAATTAAGCATACATGCAAGTTATGTTACCTGACATTATCTGCCTTTTAGGTGACATCTAGTTAATGAAATGTAAATCTGCACGTATTATGGACTCTCTTCTCTACTCATAGAAACCATAGAAACCTCATAAATCTGCATATTGATGTAGGCTGAGATTTGAAACATTTAAGATATTTTTGTTGAGCAACAACATCATCAAGTCTGACCATTAACCTAACACAACCAGGTCCACCACTAAACCATGACCCTAAGCACCTCATCTACACATCTTTTTAATACCTCCAGGGATGGTGACTCCACAACTTCCCTGGGCAGCCTGTTCTACTCCTTAACAACCCTTTCAGTGAAGAAATTTTTCCTAATACCAAGCCTAAACCTCCTTTGGTGCAACTTGAGGCTATTTCCTCTTGTTCTATCACTTGTTACAAGGGAGAAGAGACCAACCCCCACCTCACTACAATCTCCTTTCAGGTAGTTGTAGAGGGTGGTAAGGTCTTCCCTGAGACTCCTTTTTTTCCAGTCTAAACAAGCTGAGTTCCTTCAGCTGCTCCTCATAAGACTTGTTCTTTATGCTCTTCACTAGCTTTGTTGCCCTTCTTTGCACACACTCAAGAACTTCAGTGTCCTTCTCGTAGTGAGGGGCCCAAAACTGAACACAGTGTTTGAAGTTCAGCCTCACCAATGTGGAGTAGAATCATAAAATGAATTGGGTTGGGAGGGACCTTTAAAGGTCATGTAGTCCAAACCCCTGCAGTAAGCAGGGACATCCCCAACTAGATCAGATTCTTCAGTCCTTCTTTGCACACACTCAAGAACTTCAGTGTCCTTCTCGTAGTGAGGGGCCCAAAACTGAACACAGTGTTTGAAGTTCAGCCTCACCAATGTGGAGTAGAATCATAAAATGAATTGGGTTGGGAGGGACCTTTAAAGGTCATGTAGTCCAAACCCCTGCAGTAAGCAGGGACATCCCCAACTAGATCAGATTCTTCAGTGCCCCATCAAGCCTGACCTTCAGTGTCTCCAGGGATGTGGCCTCCACCACCTCTCTGGGCAACCTGTTCCAGTGTTTCACCACCTTCATAGTAAGAACTTCTTCCTAACATCTAATCTAAATCTTCCCTGCTCAAATACAAAATCATTGCCCCTCATCCTATTGTTACACATCCTTCACATCCTTGTAACCAGTCCTTCCCCAGCTTTCCTTTAGGCACCCTTCAGGTAATGGAAGGCCAACATGAAGCCTTCTCTTTTGCAGGCTGAACAACCCCAACTCAGCCTGTCCTCATAAGAGACCTGCTTCATCCCTCTCATCATTTTTGTGGCCCTGCTCTGGACCTTCTCCAACAGGTCCATGTCCTTCCCGTGTTGACAATTCCAGAGCTGGACACAGTACTCCGGGAGATGTCTCACCAGAGCAGAGTAAAGCAACAGAATTACCTCTCTTGATCTGCTGACCATGCTTTTTTTGATGCAGCCCAGTACACAATTTGCCTTCTGGGCTACGAGCACACATTGTTGGCTCAAGTCCAGCTTTTTGTCCAGCAGTACCATCAAGTCCTTTTCTGCTGGGCTGCTCTCTATCCCATCATCCCCCAGCCTGTATTGATAACAAGGGTTGCCAGGTGATTGCCTACCGGGGTGCAGGACCTTGCAATTGGACTTGTTGAACCTCATGAGGTTCACATGGGCCCACTTCTCAAGCTTGTCCAGGTCCCTCTGGATGACATCCTGTTCCTCTGGCCTATCAACTGCACCACTCATCTTGGTGTCATCTGCAAACTTGCTGAGGGCACACTCAATTCCACTGTCTATATTACTGATATTACACAGTACTGGTCCCAGCACAAACTCCTGAAGAACACCACTTGTCACCCATCTCCATCTGGACATTGAGGCATTGACCACTACCCTCTACCAACCACTTCCTTATCCACCAAACAGTCCACTCATCAAATCCATATCTTTCCAACTTAGAGAGAAGATGTTGTGGGGGACCATGTCAAAGACCTTGCAGAAGTCCAGATAGATTGTATCAATGGCTCATCCCTTGTCCACTGATGAAGTCACTTTATTGTAGAAAGCCACTAGGTTGGTCAGGCAGAACTTGCCCTTAGTAAAACCATGATGGCTATCTTGAATCGTCTCCCTGTCCTCCATGTGCCTTAGTGTAGCTTCTAGAAGGATCTGTTCCATGATCTTCCGAGACACAGAGGTGAGGCTGACTAAAGGGGCATAACCACTTCCCTAGCCCTGCTGGGGAATTAGAGACCCTGGCATGTTCAACCCAGTAGTGGAAAAGACCTACAGAACCCTTTAGCAAGTAACCTATGGCAAACACCAGGACACTGACTGAGGTGATAACCGGATGGTTCAAAATGTGATTTCGACTGTCCTGACAGTGCCTTTGGATAATAGTACTCAAATATTATGTAAGGTCAAAATGATTTTGTAAGTTGGATCTTCAAGAATGTGTTGTCCCTTCAAATCAAGGAGCATTTTTTTTCCTCTCAACACCCTGGTTGAGTGTATGCAAAACTGGATGTTTCTATTTAGAAAAGTGTTTATTCACATCAGATGGTTCTATAAGCTTTGCCTGCAAATGTGTTTCAACTTATGGAGATCTGTTACCTATTGGCTAGAATTACTTTTCAGAGTACACACAGTCCAGGCTGGACTATGAGGCCAGTACTGCTTACTAAGTTCTCCATCTGTTCAGTTCTTAACCAAATTAAAGTGTTTCTCCATTTCAAAAAAATAACTGCGAACATCCCTGGATACCCATGCATATGCACATTTGACACATATACACTACTATTCTATCATGCAGCTGATGAATGTCTTTGCCTTTGCTGCCAATGACACTGCTTCTTTTTCCAAATTCCT